>NC_091207.1:5352725-5398207 GCF_040958095.1 Procambarus clarkii
TAATTCAAAAATCAATTCTCCAAAATTCATTTTTATTTCTAGTCTGACGCGACACTTGAGCGCGTTCCGTAAAACTTATTACATTTTCAAAGACTTTAGTTTACACATACACAACTGAATAGAACTTACACATCTTCGATATGTTTATATCTACATTTGAGTGAGGTGGATGGGGTGAGGTGGTATTAATAGGGTACTAAATTCCTAAACACAAGACAGAACACGAAACAATGGGTATTGAATGGAAGTGATTGTAGAAAGCCTATTGGTCCATATTTCTTGATGCTTCTATATTGGAGCGGAGTCTTGAGGTGGGTAGAATATAGTTGTGCATTAATTGGCTGTTGATTGCTGGTGTTGACGTCTTGATGTGTAGTGTCTCGCAGACGTCAAGCCGCCTGCTATCGCTGTAACTATCGATGAATTCTGTGTTGTTTACTAGGATTTCTCTGGCGATGGTTTGGTTGTGGGAAGAGATTATATGTTCCTTAATGGAGCCCTGTTGCTTATGCATCGTTAAACGCCTAGAAAGAGATGTTGTTGTCTTGCCTATATACTGTTTTTTTTGGAGCTTACAGTCCCCAAGAGGGCATTTGAATAAGCAAGTAGATGGGGTCGCCATGGGTTCTCCCCTAGGTGTCCTGTTTGCAAACTTCTACATGGGTACCATCGAGCAAAAAGTCTTAGTCGACATGAACTTGAAACCGGCCATATACTGCAGGTATGTTGACGACATTTTTACACAGGTACCTGATGTCAGACATCTGCAGGAGCTGAAGGAGGCATTTGAGCAGAGTTCCGTGCTGCGTTTCACTTACGAGATGGAAAAGGATATGAAGCTGCCCTTTCTAGATGTAACAGTCATGGAAAAGAGCGGAGGTTTCCACACTGCAGTCTACACTAAGGAAACGAACATAGGAATGTGCCTAAATGCCAACAGCGACTGCCTAGACAGGTACAAGAGGAGTGTTGTTAACGCTTATGTCGACCGTGCTCTCAGCCACAGCTCAGAATGGAAGCAAGTCGATGAAGAACTCTGTAGGGTAAGGTAGGTCCTAGTCAACAACGGCTTCTCCAATGGTTTCGTCGAAGACATCATAAGAAAGAAAGTGAAACGCCATGCAACCTCTGAAGAGACAACTAACACAACACCTATACCCCCTATTAGACTATTTTACAGGAACTTCTTTTCCACAGCTCATAAAACGGAGGAAAGGGTCCTGAAAGATATTGTTAATAGAAACGTTATCCCTACAGACAGAAATCAGAGGATACAACCGACGATTTACTATAAAACCAGAAAAACGGCCAGCCTACTCATGAGAAACTCTCCAGACACAAAGCAGAACGCTTTAAAAGAGACCAACGTAGTCTATGCCTTCAAACGCCCTCTTGGGGACTGTAAGCTCCAAAAAACCCAGTATATAGGCAAGACAACAACATCTCTTTCTAGGCGTTTAACGATGCATAAGCAACAGGGCTCCATTAAGGAACATATAATCTCTTCCCACAACCAAACCATCGCCAGAGAAATCCTAGTAAACAACACAGAAATCATCAGTAGATACAGCGATAGCAGGCGGCTTGACGTCTGCGAGGCACTACACATCAAGAAGTCAAAATAATAATAGAAATAATAATAGAAATAAAAATGAATTTTGGAGAATTGATTTTTGAATTACCACCAACAGTGAAAAGAAACGTACGAATAAAGATCGAGAAAATTCGTGTTAGAATTATTAATCTTACTTTTTCGGTCATATTTAATAAAATATATTATTTATATATATATATATATATATATATATATATATATATATATATATATATATATATATATAAATATATATATATATATATATATATATATATATATATATATATATATATATATATATATATATTGTGACGGTAACGCGTTGGTGTTCGGCTGTTTAAGGCTAGGGGTATGGCCTCGTCACATAGTTATAAAAAAAAATAGAAAAACTGGAACTTCGTCTGTGGTAAGGTAAGGAGAAGACACACAAAACACAAGTAAACTTTAACAATGAAATTTTAATTACGTTAAATAAATCAAAACATGAAAATAATGCACAAACAAATTCTTATAATAAAATCAATCAATCAAAATAATAAGAATACTTAAATGACACAATGAAAAGTTACGTTAAGGCAATATAACAAGAAGTGCAACACAAAGTAAAATGGGAGGTGCTGGAATATTGGCTTAAAGCCACCACCTCTCTCAGTACACGCTAAAGTCTAGCTGGGAGGAGTGCTGGCTACGAAAGCACTGAACATTCTGAGGACTGATGTTGGGGCGACCCCAGACATCAGGTAGTATGGGGGGCGAGTGCAGGTGCAGCCAGACCGGCGACCAATCAGCGGAGCCGTAGCGATCAACGGGTAGTTTGGTGGTTGGAGTTCGAACAGGTGGCTGGCTGCATACGTTTTTGCTCACCCTGGCAAGCCTTGCTAGTGTTGTTGTCGTTGTTGGACATTTCTTCCATAGTCTTTTTATATAATTGTGAAGACGTAATTATGGAGGGAAGAGCAGGCTCAATCTCTTGAAGGAGATTATTGTCACAATATATATATATATATATATATTTATATATATATATATATATATATATATATATATATATATATATATATATATATATATATATATATATATATATATATATATATATATATATATTATTAAATATGACCGAAAAAGTAAGATTAATAATTCTAACACGAATTTTCTCAATCTTTCGTACATTACGCTTCACTGTTGGAGGTAAATCAAAAATCACTTCTCCAAAATTCATTTTTATTTCTAGTCTGACGCGACACGGGCGCGTTTCGTAAAACTTATTACATTTTCAAAGACTTCACAAATACACAACTGATTAGAACTTGCGTTTCTCTGATTTTATATCTACATTTGAGTGAGGTGGGAAGGGTGATGTGGCATTAACACAAGACAGAACAATAGGGGATATTAATAGGGTATTAAAAGTATCAACACAAGACAGAACAGAAACAATGGGTATTGAATAGAAGTGTTTGTAGAAAGCCTATTGGTCCATATTTCTTGATGCTTCTATATTGGAGCGGAGTCTTGAGGTGGGTAGAATATAGTTGTGCAATAATTGGCTGTTGATTGCTGGTGTTGACTTCTTGATGTGTAGTGCCTCGCAAACGTCAAGCCGCCTGCTATCGCTGTATCTATCGATGATTTCGGTGTTGTTTACTAGGGTTTCTCTGGCGATGGTTTGGTTATGGGAAGAGATTATATGTTCCTTAATGGAGCCCTGTTGCTTATGCATCGTTAAACGCCTAGAAAGAGATGTTGTTGTCTTGCCTATATACTGGGTTTTTTGGAGCTTACAGTCCCCAAGTGGGCATTTGAAGGCATAGACGACGTTAGTCTCTTTTAAAGCGTTCTGTTTTGTGTCTGGAGAGTTTCTCATGAGTAGGCTGGCCGTTTTTCTGGTTTTATAGTAAATCGTCAGTTGTATCCTCTGATTTTTGTCTGCAGGGATAACGTTTCTATTTGTAACAAACTAGGCTGTTGTAAGAATTATCCAGAGTGGTTTATCGACAAAAGAGGATGGGAAGCTGAGCCGCATGGTGACCTGACCCCCAGGGAAATTCGCGGTGGAAATAACCGACGCTTTGTTCATAGCTGCGTATAATGAATCATCCTATAGTATTCAGTAATTTAGAGAAAATTAGCCTTTATTTATTTTGCATTAAAATTGTATCGTATAATAGTACTGGATACAATATCAAGAGTATTCTAATTATTGAGTTTAAGTCACCATCAGTGACGTCACGAATCAGATCTAACTTTTAAAGCGGAGTGACTGGCGGTCATAGGTCATCAGGGGTTGACAGGTCTACTATTTCTCAAAGTTTTAATAACCATTTTTGTGATCGGGAACAGCTCTGCCGTTAGATGTTTGTAATTTATTTCAGTAAAATAATTCAACCAGTCTGGATCAATTCAGTACAAACAGAGGTTAATTGTTATAACTTAAACCTTGCTAGTAACTGGGTAGAACTTTGACTAGGCGGAAGGATACAATACTCTGTCTGGGGTAGACCAGACAAGGAAGAGATCAGTGTGAATACGGGAGCAGCTGGGAGAGGTCAACCATCTTACCTCTCCCCAAGACCAGCACAACAGCTAGAGCTGGTCGCCCAAGGTATAGTTGCTATTGTAAATTATAGGGATAGTCTTCTCATTTGCCATTCAGGTCAAGTAGGGAGTGTTAAAGTGATAGGGAGTGAACATATTTAGATTTTGTTTTAGTTTTCTTTTAATAAATTAAATTTGTTATTAATTTGCATTTTATTGTTTCCATTTGGTTATGTGTATACTTGTCCTGGTCACGTGGTCCACACGAGGCAGAGTTGGATTGGGCCCCGATTCTAACATCGAATCATTCCCGTGTAATTAATTCCACACTCAAGTTTCCGAGGTTATAAACTACTAGTGGGGATCAAGCCCCAAGGTTGATTAATTAGCGTGATCGATCCAGACCTCGATCATTGCTCTTGTATTACTGGTCTGGTGGTGGCAGCATAGAGGCGACTCTAGGGTTTTGCTCAGGGCTTAGGTCACGTCATACTGGGTGTAGAATCCTAAGTCGGTCAATCGTCTTTAGGACCACGTGGCGTGGAGTTGGCTTTGGTAAAAGTTTTGGAGTCCCTTGGTAGAGAATAATAAGTAAGACCACGGGTAGAGGGTGAAGAAGGTAGAGAAGTAAAGAGAGAGAGGAACCAAACCCGTGTTACATATTAACAATATCTTTCAGGACCCTTTCCTCCGTTTTATGAGCTGTGGAAAAGAAGTTCCTGTAAAATAGTCTAATAGGGGGTATAGGTGTTGTGTTAGTTGTCTCTTCGGAGGTTGCATGGCTATCACTTTCCTTCTTATGATGTCTTCGATGAAACCATTGGAGAAGCCGTTATTGACTAGGACCTGCCTTACCCTACAGAGTTCTTCGTCGACTTGCTTCCATTCTGAGCTGTGGCTGAGAGCACGGTCGACGTATGCGTTAACAACACTCCTCTTGTACCTGTCAGGGCAGTCGCTGTTGGCATTTAGGCACATTCCTATGTTTGTTTCCTTAGTGTAGACTGTAGTGTGGAAACCTCCGCCCTTTTCCATGACTGTTACATCTAGAAAAGGCAGCTTCCCATCCTTTTCCGTCTCGTAAGTGAAACGCAGCACGGAACTCTGCTCAAATGCCTCCTTCAGCTCCTGCAGATGTCTGACATCAGGTACCTGTGTAAAAATGTCGTCAACATACCTGCAGTATATGGCCGGTTTCAAGTTCATGTCGACTAAGACTCTTTGCTCGATGGTACCCATGTAGAAGTTTGCAAACAGGACACCTAGGGGAGAACCCATGGCGACCCCATCTACTTGCTTATACATGTGCCCATCCGGGCTCAAGAAGGGTGCCTCTTTAGTACAAGCTTGGAGTAGTTTCCTCAGAATACTTTCTGGCATGTCAAGAGGAGTACAGGCTGGATCACGATACACTCTGTCGGCTATCATTCCGATTGTCTCGTCCACAGGTACGTTGGTAAACAGCGATTCTACGTCCAACGAGGCTCTTATCCCTGTGGCCCATGCGCCCCGCAGTAAGTCCACAAATTCCTTTGGAGACTTCAGGCTGAAGGCGCAAGGAACATAAGGAGTCAGCCGGCCGTTGAGTCGCTTCGCCAGTCTGTACGTGGGTGTGGGTATCTGGCTAATGATTGGCCGAAGTGGGTTTCCAGGCTTGTGCGTCTTGACATTTCCATACGCATATCCAGGTTTATATTCCCCAATGATCTTTGGCAGGTGGAGTCCGGTTTTCTTGGCGTTCACAGTTTCGATCAGTTTGTTGACCTTTGCTTTTAATTCGGCTGTAGTGTCCTTCGTTACCCTTTGGAACTTAGTTTGGTCAGAGAGTATGATGTTCATTTTCGCCAGATATTCGTCTTTTTTAAGAATGACATATATTGGCGACTTGTCACCTCTCCTGACAACTATCTCCTTGTTCTCACGAAGGCTTTTAGCTGCCGCTTTAAGCTCGGGGGACAGTATGGTGCTTCTGTAGTTGCCTCGATTCTTTCCTCCTTCTGCAATAAGTTCTGCTTGTAAGGTATCTTTGGTAGTGACCTTCTTTTGTGTCTCGAGGTCGAATATGTCGTCCAACAGAATTTCCAACTCTACTTTCCGGGCCATTTCACTCGGTCTGGACATAACATGACAGTTTATGCCCAGATTTAGGAGAGTGACTTGGTCCTCAGTGAGGTTAATTCCTGCAAGGTTCAGGAAGCCATCTCTTGGTCGTGGAATTGCCATAGGTCCTCCATATAATGTTGTTAGTTTCTAGATAATCCTTGTTTCAGTGCTGAGGTGATGTTGGTCTGTGAGGATGTCGAGGTGTTGTTCAATGCGGGTACGGATACTATGGTCGATGTTGCTATTTCTCCACTCGTTTGTAGCATGAAGTAGTTGCGTTTTGTTGTCTTTGATTTCATTCTCTGCCTTGTATATCTGATCACGAATCAGATCCTTGTATATCTGCCTTGTATATCTGATCACGAATCATATATATATATATATATATATATATATATATATGTATATATATATATATATATATATATATATATATATATATATATATATATATATATATATATATATATATATATATATATATATATATATATATATATATATAATTACACCAGTATAATCTAATAATATATACTGGTCTAATAAAATAATTAGACCAGTTAATACTCTCACTCGTTGTGTTAGCATATGTTAGCTTGATAAAACTGACTGTTCATTGTTGAGAAATGTGTTAACAAACAATATATCTGACTTATCAAGACTGTAGCTTGCTTAGCAAAAGGAACTTTATTAAATTTGGGTTCAGTTTAACTACCGCTCAATGGATGAGTAAATACAACAATACAATACATACAAAACAATACAATACAATTTTATTTAGGTAAGGTACATACATACAATAAATTTTTACAAGGATTGTTTGACTTGACTTGAATTGGGGCATAATAAAGGTACTAAGCTGATAAAATGAAAGATGGGAAAACAACATTAGAGAGATAAACTCGAGAGATGTTTTCATGTTAACCCGAAAATTATTTGAGGAGCAAGACGGACTGCGGGTCAGGCAATTGGTCCCCATATGCTATCGTGATGGCGGATCAGCCATTACACGTGTTAATGACTCTTGTATAGTTTATTTATTTATTTATTTATTTATTTATTTATTTATTTATTTATTTATTTATTTATTTGTTTATTTATTTATATATATACAAGAAGGTACATTGGGTTTGTGAGAATACATTGGATAGTACAGTATTTACATTCTTGTAAAGCCACTAGTACGCACAGCGTTTCGGGCAGGTCCTTAATCTAGCAGATAATTTTAAGTAGGTAATTTCAATCAGAATTGATAAATGATAAATACATTACATTAAGATACATTACAAGAGAAAAATGAGATGAGAGAGATAAGTAGGTATATTAAAGCACATTGTTATATTAAAGCTCTGATTAATTACATTGACAGCTTGATTAGTAATTTAAACAAGGTTAATAGACACCATACAGCAGATTGACAGCACATATAAGACAGCAATGATCACAATGGTAAACATGTTCAGATTGGGTACATAAAGATTGGGAGACTGGGTAGCAAAAGATACATTGCAATTTTAAGGCAAAAAGTGAAAAACTATGAAGATGAAATTAGGTACTTTTTAGTATTGATTTTGAATGATGTAAAAGTTGGACAGCTTTTCAATTCAGTAGGGAGTGAGTTCCATAAACTGGGTCCCTTTATTTGCATAGAGTGTTTACACAGATTAAGTTTAACTCTGGGGATATCAAAGATATATTTATTTCTGGTGTGGTGATAATGGGTCCTATTACATCTGTCCAAGAAGAGTTTCAGACAAGGATTTGCATTTAAGAACAGGGTTTTGTAAATGTAGTTGACACAAGAGAATTTGTGGAGTGAGATTATGTTTAGCATGTTTAGGGAGTTAAACAAGGGGGCTGTGTGTTGTCTGAAAACAGAATTTGATATTATTCTGATAACAGATTTTTGCTGGGTGATGATGGACTTGAGGTGGTTTGCAGTGGTTGAACCCCATGCACAGATACCATAGTTGAGATAGGGATAGATTAGTGCATAATATAGAGAGATGAGAGCAGAGTTAGGAACATAATATCTGATTTTGGAGAGTATACCAACTGTTTTAGAGACTTTCTTAGTTATGTGTTGTATGTGGGTACTGAAGTTGAGTCTCTTGTCTAGGAATATGCCAAGAAACTTTCCATCATTTTTATTGCTAATGTTTGCATTGTCAATCTGAAGCTGAATTGCATTTGTAGATTTGCTTCCAAATAGGATGTAGTAGGTCTTTTCTATGTTAAGTGTTAGTTTGTTGGTTGACATCCATAAGTGGACTTTTTTAGTTCATTATTAACAACACCATTTAGTGTATGTGGGTTGGGGTTGGAGTAGATGAGGGTAGTATCATCAGCAAACAAAATAGGTTTCAGAATGTTAGAGACATTAGGCAGATCATTAATGTATATAAGAAAAAGAAGAGGTCCCAAGATGCTGCCCTGTGGCACTCCAACAGTTATTGGTAGAATGGGAGAGATTATATTATTGATGGCTACACATTGGTGTCTATCACTAAGATAGGATTGGATATAGTCCAGTGCATGGCCTCGGATTCCATAATGATGGAGTTTACTTAAGAGGAAATCGTGATTAACAGTATCAAAGGCCTTTCTCAGGTCAATGAAGAGTCCAATTGGAAACTCATTTTTGTCAAGAGCTGAGTAAATTATATCAAGGAGACTAATAATTGCATCGTTGGTACTCTTTTGAGAGCGGAATCCAAACTGACAGGGGCTAAGAATGTCGAATTTTACGAGATAGGAGTAGAGCTGTTTGTAGATAATTTTTTCAAATATTTTTGATAGTATGGGTAGGTTCGATATTGGTCTATAGTTGTTTATGTCTGACGGATTACCTCCTTTATGAACTGGCGTTACTCTTGCATTTTTAAGGATATCAGGGAAGGTATGACACTCAAGGGATTTGTTGAACAGCAGAGCTATAGGTGGCGCAAGGGCGTGGGAGGCGCTCTTGTATACAATGGATATTGTATACAATATTTATTTATTTATTTTTATTTATTTATGCATATACAAGAATGTACATAAGGAATGTGAGGATACAATTATGGTAATTACAGTCTTGTAAAGCCACTAGCACGCGCAGCGTTTCGGGCAGGTCCTTAATCTAAGAAAATTTTAAGGAGGTAAATACTTGCAAAATTTATAGACAAAAAAATGATAACAGATTACATGGAATGAAAAAAAAAAGATGAGAGAAAATTATAGGTACAGTATATTAAAGCACATAGGTAGCTATGATTGATTGCAATGACAGCTTAAAATGGTAGTTGACAACAAATTGGTAGGCACAATACAGCAGAAACAATATAAGATTGATTGCAATGACAGCTTGAATGGTAGTTGACAAAAATTGGTAGTCACAATACAGCATATGGCTAGCACATAAAAGAAGACAGCAATGAACACAATGATAAGGTTGTTTGATATTACATAAAAATTAGGAGATTGGGTACCCCTAGGTACAGAGCAAATTTAAAGCTCAGTGTAGGAAACTAAATAGATGAAGTTAGGTACTTTTTGGTTTTGCTTTTAAATAAGGCAAAAGTTTTACAGTTTTTCAATTCACTAGGGAGTGAGTTCCATAGACTAGGTCCCTTAATTTGCATAGAGTGTTTACACAGATTAAGTTTGACCCTGGGGATATCAAAGAGATATTTATTTCTGGTGTGGTGATAATGGGTCCTATTACATCTGTCCAGGGAGAGTTTCAGAGCATGGTTTGCATTTAAGAACAGGGTTTTGTAAATGTAGTTGACACAAGAGAATGTGTGGAGGGAGTTAATATTTAGCAAGTTTAGAGATTTAAATAAGGGAGCTGAGTGTTGTCTGAAAGCAGAGTTAGTTATTATTCTGATAGCAGATTTTTGCTGTGTGATGATGGGCTTAAGGTGGTTTGCAGTGGTAGACCCCCATGCACAGATACCATAATTAAGATAGGGGTAGATTAGTGCATAATATAGTGAGAGGAGAGCAGAGTTAGGAACATAATATCTGATTTTGGAGAGTATACCAACTGTCTTAGAGACTTTCTTAATTATGTGTTGAATGTGGGTGCTGAAGTTGAGTCTCTTGTCTAGGAATAGGCCAAGAAACTTGCCATCATTTTTATTACTGATGTTAATGTTGTCTATCTGTAGCTGAATTGCATTTGATGATTTGCTTCCAAATAAGATGTAGTAAGTCTTTTCGATGTTTAATGTTAGTTTGTTCGTTGACATCCATAAGTGGACTTTTTTTAATTCATTATTCACAACATTATTTAGTGTATGTGGGTTGAGGTTTGAGTAGATAAGGGTAGTATCGTCAGCAAACAATATAGGTTTGAGAATATTAGAGACATTAGGCAGATCGTTTATATATATAAGAAATAGAAGAGGTCCTAAGATGCTGCCCTGTGGCACTCCAACGGTAATTGGTAGAGTGGAAGAAGTTGTATCATTGATGGTTACATATTGGTGTCTGTCACTAAGATAGGATCGGATGTAGTCAAGGGCAAGGCCTCGGATTCCATAATGCTGGAGTTTAAATAAGAGGTAGTTGTGATTAACAGTATCAAAGGCTTTTCTTAGGTCAATGAAGAGTCCAATCGGAAACTCATTTTTGTCAAGGGCTGAGTAGATAATGTCAAGGAGACTAATGATTGCATCATTGGTACTCTTTTGGGACCGGAAGCCAAACTGGCAGGGGCTGAGTATGTCGAATTTTACGAGGTAGGAATAGAGCTGTTTGTAAATAATTTTTTCAAATATTTTTGATAGAATGGGTAGATTTGATATTGGTCTATAATTGTTTATGTCCGCCGGATTGCCTCCTTTATGGACTGGCGTTACTCTTGCTTTTTTGAGGATATCTGGGAAGGTGTGACACTCTATAGATTTGTTGAACAGTAGTGCTATGGGTGGGGCAAGGGCATGGGAGGCTCTCTTGTACACAATGGACGGAATTTCACTGGTGTTCCCTGCCTTGGTTTTTAGAGAGTGTATGATGGACACAACATCTGCCGGGCTGATTGGTGAAAGGAGAAGAGAGTTTGGATAGCTGCCTGAGAGATATGTGTTAATATGTGTCTGAGTCTGTGGGATTTTACTGGCAAGATTAGCGCCAACCGATGAAAAGAAACTATTAAATTCATTTGCCATTTCTAAATCAGTTGACGGTATATCCCCATCCTTGTAGAGTTTTATTTGGTTATGTGAGTGTTGTTTAGTTCCTAGGATACTAGAGATAGTTTTCCAAGTGTTTTTCATGTTGCTTTTTGCTTCATTGAATCTATTCACATAATATGCAGGTTTTGCCTTTCTTATGATACTGGTAAGCATTGATGAGTACCTTTTAGCTACTTCCTTTGAAACTAGGCCAATCCTAACTTTCTTTTCATATTCATGTTTCTTGTTGATTGAGTTGAGAATGCCATTTGTGAGCCATGGATTGTTTAATCTTTTGTCAGTTACTTGCTTTGTAAGAAGGGGACAATGAAGGTTGTAGAGGCTTAGAGTTTTGGAGAGGAAGAGGTTAGCTAATGAATTTATATCATGGGTATTATTGAATTCAGAATCCCAGTTAATATTGTGAAGTGCCTCTGTAAGATTGTCTAAAGCTGATTCACTGTGTAGCCTAAATGAAAATTTCTTGCTTTTTGGTGGTGTTATGTCCATGTTCGCTATGAGAAAGGTAGGATAGTGGTCAGTTGTTCTGTCGTAGATTATACCAGATACAAGGGGAGCTGTTATGTTTGTCCATATGTGGTCCAAGGTAGTGGCTGATGTTTGAGTGACTCGGGTAGGTTTGGTGATAGTGGAGATTAGCATACAGGAGTTCATGCTGTTAAGGAAATAGTCAACTTGAGAGCAGTTTTGTTGACCCAGGTCAATATTAAAGTCTCCTCCCAGAATGATGTGGTTTTTGTTGAGATTGTTGTTTATAATAAGATTCCTTAGGTTGTCTGAGAAAGAAGCTATGTTAGTATTAGGAAATCTATAGATGGCTCCAATAGTCAAAGAGGATTTAAGGGATTTAATTGTAAACTGAGCAAAAGTATATTCACAGTAGTCATCTCTGTCACTAATAACACTGTTGCAGATAAATGTATCTCGGTAATATATAGCTGTGCCACCACCTTTTTTATTAGGCCTACAGTTATGAATGGCTTTATAACCAGCTAAGTTGTAGAGTTGGGTATAGTCTTTATTTAGCCAAGTTTCTGTTAAAATAATGAACGATAGGTTAGTACCTAGTGCTGTGAGTAGTGCATTTAAATCGTCAAAATGTTTACCAAGTGATCTAACATTTTGGTTATAAACTGATAGATAGGTGCTATTTTGGAGTTTGTTTTTAGCCTGGTGTGCTGTGAAATACTTACAATAATGATGATCAATGTGCTGGTTGGTATAGATATGAGACAGAAGATTTTGATCAGGATCAATATCAGTGTGCATAGAGATGCAGAGGGATCACGATACAAGATACACGATAAAGCAAAACACAAGAATAAGAGCAGATACAATAAAATAGTAACAATTTAGAAGTAAAATAAAGATCCAATAGATAGCCAGGGAGGACACAGAAGTTACATAAAATAAAACAAAAAAAAATCAGTAGAGACTGACAATATAAATGTAAAATAAAAAATAATAAGAAAAATAATAATCATAAAAAAATGATCTTGAAGATAATTAGCTTAGTAATGGTTAATTAACAGGGTAATAAAAAGCCCTAGGTTTAGTGACAAGGGGATTAACTAAGAACAAATAATTAAGAGTATAAAACAGGCAAAGATGACAAACAAAAAATAAAGTAAAAATTAAAATAAAAATAAAAATAAACACCTTTGGAAAGGAAAGGCAGAGCTTAAGTACACTTTGGTTGTATGTGAGACTACAAATTATGTTCTGGTTATTCAGCTGATATCCCACAGTCATCCAGGAAAGAAGTGAGGTGTGCTTCAGTGGTTATGACATAAGTTTTTCCAGAGTCAGTCTTCCTAGCTATTATTTTACCATCGCGCACAAAACAATGTTTAATAGCAGGGGATCTATTGCGAATTCCACGTAGTTTAAATAAGAGATTTTGTCTGAATATACAGTTGTGTAGTTAAGGACAACAGGCTAAAGGGGTAATGGGCATTGTGGTTGATTGTTCTACCTGGGAATCCTCCACTGTTTTATATCTTATGTATGTATGTATGTACTAACCTATTTGTGGTTGCGGGGGTTGAACTTTGGCTCTTTGGTCCCGCCTCTCAACCGTCAATCAACTGATGTACAGATTCCTGAGCCTACTGGGTTCTGTCATATCTACATTTGAAACTGTGTATGGAGTCAGCCTCCGCCACATTACTGTCTAATGCATTCCATTTATTAACTACTCTGACACTGAAAAGTTCTTTCTTTAATCTCTCTGTGGCTCATTTGGGTACTCAGCTTCCACCTGTGTCCCCTTGTGCGTGTACCACATGTGTTAAATAAAGGTATGTATGTATGTATGTATGTATGTATGTATGTATGTATGTATGTATGTATGTATGTATGTATGTATGTATGTATGTATGTATGTATGTATGTATGTATGTATGTATGTATGTAAGGGGAGAGAGAGAGAAGGAGAGAGAGAAAGAGATGAAGACCGAGACAGAGAAATAGATATAGACAGAGTCAGGGAGAGAATGTTAAGACAGAGACGGATAGATAAGGATATGCAAAGTCAGTGAGAGAATGACTGAGATAGAGCGAGGAAAGAGACAGATAGGCTGACATAGAGAATAGCAGCAACGAGGAGAGGCAGAGACAGAGGGACAGACGGACAGGGCCAGAGGAGGGACGAGGGGGGGGGGGGCAGGGGGACAGAGAGTGAGACAGGGACGGAGGGGGAGACAGAGACAGAGGGGCAGGAACAGAGGGACAGGGTCAGAGAGGGGGACCGGGGGACAGAGGGGGGCACGAGACCACGAGAGAGGGGACAGAGGAGAGACAGGGGACAGAGAGAGTGGGCAGGGGGACAGAGAGAGGGACAGGGACAGACAGAGAAGGACAGGGACCGGGTCAGAGAGGGGGACAGGGACCGGGTCAGAGAGGGGGACAGGGACCGGGTCAGAGAGGGGGACAGGGACCGGGTCAGAGAGGGGGACAGGAGGACAGAAAGAGGGACAGGGGGACAAAGATGGACAGGAGGAAAGGGGGGAGATGTATGAGGGGGAATGTTTGCGAGAGATGGAGAAGGGGTATTTAGAACGGTAAGTTAGAGAGGGGACAACTAAGGCGCAACATTGAAAAGCAAATGAGCATCATTGCAATAGCAGGAGCCACGCACATCTTCAGCCTGCGTTGTTGAGACATTGTCAATTAAGCGGTGTCCAATAACAGTATCTTCGGTATTTAAGCGAGACCTTTAAAAATACTGGAAATATTGAAAGATATTAATCCCCTTGTGCAACGCACACAAGAGGCAACAGCTTCTAGCTCTACAAGCGGCAATATAAAAAAAAGAACAGGCGATTGTTTTCACTCATAGTGTAATAAACCCACGGACCCACCCACCCGCTGAAGCCGTAAATACCAAGACATTACTTCCGTTTAAAATGAAGCCGGAAAAATCCTCAGGTATGTGGAGGATGGGGGAGGCCTTTGATCAACCGCCGACTTCCTGCCCCGTCGAGATCATCTGTGGTCGCCCACAGCCAAATTCATGTGAAACATGTATGTGTGTGTATTAAATATTTTAATTTATTATTTCCAAGATTTAGCTGTTAGCTCTTGGACCCCGCCTCTCTAAGTGTCGGTTGTCTAATGTACCGACTCTCGGCCTCTTTTCCTCCATCATATCTAAACAACATATATTTTTATCTAACACACACACACATCCCCAAGGTGCAGCCTTTAGCAGCTTTCTGACTTCCAGGTTCCTATTTACTGCAAGGTGAATAGAGGCATTAGTGTGTATATGTTTGTGTGTGTGTATGTGTGTGTGTGTGTGTGTGTGTGTGTGTGTGTACGTGTGTACGTGTGTGTGTGTACTCACCTAGTTGTGCTTGCAGGGGTTAAGCTCTGGCTCTTTGGTCCCGCCTCTCAACCGTCAATCAACAGGTGTACAGGTTCCTGAGCCTATTGGGCTCTATCATATCTACACTTGAAACTGTGTATGGAGTCAGCCTCCACCACATCGCTTCCTAATGCATTCCATTTGTCAACCACTCTGACACTAAAAAAGTTCTTTCTAATATCTTTGTGGCTCATTTGGGCACTCAGTTTCCACCTGTGTCCCCTTGTGCGTGTGCCCCTTGTGTTAAACAGCCTGTGTGTGTACGTGTGTGTGTTTGTGTGTATACTCACCTAGTTGTGGTTGCGGGGGTTGAGCTCTGGCTCTTTGGTCCCACCTCTCAACTGTCAATCAACTGATGTACAGATTCCTGAGCCTACTGGGCTCTATCATATCTGCATTTGAAACTGTGTATGGAGTCAACCTACACTACATCACTGCCTAATGCATTCCATCTATTAACTACTCTGACACTGAAAAAGTTCTTTCTAACATCCCTGTGGCTCATGTGGGTACTAAGTTTCCACCTGTGTCCCCTTGTTCGCCTACCACCCGTGTTAAACAGTTTACCTTTATGTACCCTATTAATTGCTCTGAGAATTTTGTAGGTAGTGATCATATCTCCCCTTTCTCTTCTGTCTTCCAGTGTCATGAGGTGCATTTCTCGCAGCCTGTCCTCGTAACTTATGCCTCTTAGTCCTGGGACTAGCCTATTGGCATACCACTAAACTTTTTCAAGCTTCGTCTTGTGCTTGACAGGGTGTGTGTACGTGTGTTACACACACGTACTTATGTGGTACGTGTGTACTCCATAATTGTAAGGCGTTTGCTGAATCAGAAAAGTCGGCTAGCAGTTCACCCTTAACGACACAATTAAATCATTACATAAAAAATACGTGGCTGTGCAACAGTGTGTGGGAATTTGGGAACTGGTGATCATTCAGACGACTGGTGAGGACTAACAATGACGTAGAAGGATGGCACCAGCGTCTGAATCAAAGGGCAGTGAGGAACAACTTGGCTTTATATATTTTAATTCCCTTACTGTACCGTGAGGCGTCCCTGGTAACCTTGCAATACCAACTGGTTTCTGATCAAAAGCTGAAGTCCAGTCGCCGCAAGGGCAATAAAGAGAAACAGGAACATTTGTGGAAGCTTTGGGACCATTACGAGGAAAAACAGATAAGCACCTCACAGTTCTTCAAGGAGTGTTCACGTTTTATCCCAGGAAGTGCCTGAACTAGAATTAGAAAACAGCAGTCTGTTTACTGGCTGTTATTTAACTTAAGTTAGTTGTAAATGATAATGTAAAAATAGCCACTGAGAACTGATGAGTTGGCCAAGACTTTTGCTCGTAAAGAGGGAATTCATTACCAATTTGGACTGCCTTTGAGCAGCCTGAGGGCAGCAATATCCCAGGAACATCAACTAAATTTCGGAGACTTGAAGCAAAATGAAATTCACACCAGTTACTCCATCTATCATCATTCTATTATGCAGGAAGAACCGCACGTCTATGGGTCATCCAATAATGTTAGCAGACTTTTAGATGTTACCACTGCTAGGCTTAGGCTCGGCTACAAGTACCTCTGGGAGTTTGTAACATCTGCTGATGTAGATTTGACTAAATGTGTGGAGCACATTGCTGTAAAGCTGCCGCCCAGTTGGGTGGGTGTGGAGCACATGACTGTAAAGCTGCCGCCCAGTTGGGTGGGTGTGGAGCACATGACTGTTAAGCTGCCGCCCAGTTGGGTGGGTGTACAGCAAGACTAGTAACTGTGTGACTCACTATAGATGTAAAGTGCCTTGTATAGTGACTGTTGTGAGCCTCTTGTTGATCACTTACGCCTGAGTAACGCCTGTCCACAAATGTGGTGATCTCACAGATGTTAACAACTACAGACCTATATCAATCCTGCCAAACTTGTCAAAAATTTTTGAAAAACTAATCTATAAGCAGCTTTACTCATATCTAGCCAAACTCAATATACTTAGCCCTTGCCAATATGGCTTCAGGCCCAAAAAAGCACTAACGATGCACTTATTGGTATGCTTAACTCGATTCATACAGCTCTTGATAAAAATGAGTTCCCTGTTGGGTTATTTGTGGACCTGCGTAAAGCTTTCGATACTGTCAACCACCAAAACCTTCTTCTTAAATTACATCATTATGGTGTCAGAGGACACTCCCTACAATACCTCAAATCCTACCTTACTGACAGGCTCCAATGTGTTTCTGTGAATAATACAATTTCGCCCACCCTACCCATCAACATTGGTGTTCCCCAGGGCAGCATACTTGGCCCTCTCCTCTTTCTCATCTACATTAATGACCTTCCAAATGCCTCCCAACACCTCAAACCAATCCTATTTGCTGACGACACAACCTTCATTTACTCCAGTCCTGATCCCCTTGCTCTAAATGCCACAGTAAATACTGAGCTAAATAAAGTCCATCTGTGGCTAACTGCCAACAAACTCACCCTTAACATTGACAAAACTTTCTATATTCTGTTTGGCAATAAATCCTCTAATCAAATAAATCTCAAAATAAACAATACCCAAATTTGTAACAAATTAGATGGCAAATTCCTTGGCATTCTCATTGACCACAAGCTGAATTTCCAGGGACACATTCTAAACATATCAAAAAAAGTTTCAAAAACTGTGGGCATTCTTTCTAAGATCAGATATTATGTACCACGCCCTGCCCTGGTGACTCTCTATTACTCCCTTATCTATCCATATCTCAACTATGGTATTTGTGCTTGGGGCTCTACTACCCAAAATCACTTACGTCCTCTAATTACTCAACACAAAGCTGCTATTAGGACAATATCCAATTCTGGCCCCAGACATCACTCGGTACCCCTATTCAAATCCCTGAATATGTTAGACATTAAGTCACTGCACATTCTCTCATGTGTACTATACATATACAAAACGCTAAATTGTAATGCCAATCCTGATCTCAAAAGCTTCATAGAAGGTTGTAACAGAACCCATGAGCACCACACCAGAAATAAATACAGTTTTGATATTCCTAGAGTACGACTTAATCAAACCAGAAATGCTCTACAAATCAAGGGGCCCAGGATGTGGAATGACCTTCCCAACCATGTTAAAGACAGTACCTCTCTCAATCAGTTTAAGTTAAAAACGAAACTATACCTAATAAATTCCCTGTAACCTACCTTACCTCTCTATTGTCAACCCATGTATGTTTTTTTTTTTTTTTTTTGTTTTACAATTCAACGCTGTTTTAATGTAATTTTCTGTAATAATTTGTAATTGTATTTGTGCTGTTTTTTCAACAATGTTCCCCCCTCTTTTACCTCTATTTTTATTTGTACTCAACGCATTTTTTTCTTTTTACCCATTAGTTTTAAGCTTTAGTCAGTAGTGTTTTTTCCTGCCCGAAACGCTTTGCGTAATAGTGGCTTTAGGCATTGTATGTACTAGCTCCTATCTATAAAGCCAACAAACTTTGTAAAATCTCTTTATGTATGTACCTTTGCCTAAATAAAAATTATTATTATTATTATTATTACTTGTGGCACAAAAGATTATTGATGTGTGTATTTGTGTAGGTGATTAGAAATGTATGTGTATGTATATATGTGTACGTATATATATATATGTACATGTATGTATGAGAGTGTGTACATGTATATATAACATTAATAATTTTGTAACTAGCGTCACAAATTGTTATTTGCTTAGCTAAACGAACTAGAGGGTTCAGTTCCAGAACCGATTATGTGCCTCTGTAATCCTTTACACCACAGCCCACGGGATGGGTATGGGGTGCATAATAAAGAAAGAAATTGAATTAAATTGGTCTGATTAAGACTTTATGACCTTGTAATCTATGTTTTGCTCCACTACTTACTGGTTGAGTATGGGGTGCATAACAAATAATAGCCTCCTTCGAGGGCGCCTTGTTTCTAAACGTGTTAGTCTTAAATCCTTTAATCTCAAATCTTGCTACAATGTACCTCTTAATATATGTTATGTACTCTCGCAACCCAATGTACCTTCTTGTATATAAATAAATAAATTTCAACTGTAAGGGGGTATGATTTGCACCTTGTTATTCTAATAATGAATAAATAATTATAATAATGGAAGCGCTAATTATATGAACAAGTGCCATGTATTTATTCAGACGAGAACAACAGCGAACACAAACCAGCGCATATACGAACGGAATGGTTTGTATGTACAAACTTCTCAGTGAACGAAGTTGTTTCTAGCCCGGTATCCGAAATTGCAGTAGGCGACTTGACCAGTCCCCTTGTTGATTTAGGGGCGACGACGATCGAGGGATCGGATGCGCCCCGGTTGCCCGATATTGGGAAATAGTGGAGGGATGGGGTCCCTATAGTATCTTCAGGCCATAGACCCTACAATGTCGTCAGGCTATATATTTTTCAGTCTCTTTTTTTTATTATTAAGATATGAGGTACATCTGCATTAGTGCAGCTACCCTAGACTATATGAAGTGGAGTACAGTGTCAAATCAAATCAAATCAAATCAAATCAAATGTTTATTTAGGTAAGGTACATACATACAAGAGATTTTACAGAGTGATGGATTTATAGATAGGGCTAGTACATACAATGCCTGAAGCCACTATTACGCAAAGCGTTTCGGGCATGAAAAACTGAAATGATGTAGCGAGTAGATTATCCCAATAATATACTCGCTCCAAATGCTTTGTTAATATTCCTGTCAACCTTTGGAGATGAATGAGGTGAATCGTTGCCCGGGCAACACGGTGAGGTGTTGCCCGAGCATATAAGCAGCAGAATAGCAAACATTAACCAGAGTCTACTTTCAAGTGTGGTCTAGAGCAGACACTTGCGAGATACTGTACCGACGCTCAGTGCGCTCAACTCACACCAAAGTATCACCTGTGTACGTCAGTATATTCGACCAAATATATATATAGTATTCCCCTACTCTCCTCCCTTCTCCTCTTACTTATTTCCCTTACCTGAAGTTCCTGTACCATTAAGTTAAGTACGGGGCATTTTTAAGTGTACCTACTCTGGTAGTAACGATTGGTGAGACCTGGGGGTAGTATTTGCCAGTGTTTTGGGTACCCCTAAGTGTTGTTTTGTATTAGGGTACCACGTGGTGTCTCTACCCTAAGCTGCATCCAGCTTCAGTGCTTATCCAGTAGTACTTTACCCTAGCTTGTTCTTAGTGTAAATCTTGTATCCTGCCTAAGTGGACCAAGGCTTTTTAACGTAAGGTAGTGTGGTAAAGTTATTATTATTATTGTTATTGGTGTGAGTGTATATGGGGGGTTGTTAAGGGGTTAATAAATAAGTACATGAATTACAGAGTATCCCTTCTTCCTGTGTGGGAGTGCATTGATCAACCCTTAGACTAACATATATGGTCTAGTAGCAAGTTATTATTACTGTGGATAGTATCTTAGTGTCTGTGTTTATTTGTCACCATACTTTACGTAACAATAGAACCGTTACATTGGTGACCGCAGAGAGTTTCGACGATACTCAGCCACGATGGACTACAACATGGACTCTCACTGGACCTCTACTGCTACTGTTTGCTGTGATGGAACACAACACCCTTGCCACAGCTATGATTTTCATCGCGATCATCTCTGCATTTTCATCTACTACGGCTTGCTGCTCCACGATCACTACTCACTCATCTGGCAGCTTCATCAGTAACTACATAATGTGGGATCTACAGCCTGTCCTGCCGACTCTCCGTCGCTGCCAGGGCACTGCTTGTTCTACAGGGGCGCCCACGAAAGCTGCTCTTTCGTCAGATTCATCTACACGTTCACTGCATTCTGATACTGTGCCGACTCAAGCACTTTGCGCAGTACAGGACTTACAGCTTGCGTTTCCGACTCTTCGTCGCCTCCAGGACAATTCAGCTCTAGCAGTGATTCCCTCGTTGTCCTAACTACGTGCCTACATTACCTCCTATTGTCCTGGTGCCCGAGCCCATCCGCCCCGGATCTAAATGCTCCACCAACAACCCAAGACGCTACAGCTTCGACACAGAGCAGACAGCAGACTACGACCGTATCGAGCCGCCACGCTCTCGCTTCCTGAGTTCAGACACTCACAATTCTCAATCGAGCCGCCACGCTCTCCCACATAGAGCTCCACGACTCCGGCCTCACTCAGCTCTCTGCTCTGCTCCAGGCTTCGTCTCAAGCGTCTGCAACACTGCTAAATCCAGAGACACATCCGCCGACTACGCAGTTCACTTTTCGACCACAGTTACCAGCAGCACCGCCACCTACGACGACGGACGATCCTGTGCGACCTCCCACCCTACGACCCTAGTTAGATGACATCAGCGAAGAGGAGGAAGTTAACTTTGATGGTTATGTAACGCGAGCAGGGCGTACAATTCACCAACCAGCTAAGTTCCTTGATCAAGTATTTTTCCTTTCATCCCCTGGGAGGGGGAGTTCTGTAGCGAGTAGATTATCCCAATAATATACTCGCTCCAAATGCTTGTTAATATTCCTGTCAACCTTTGGAGATGAATGAGGTGAGGCGTTGCCCGGGCAACACGGTGAGGTGTTGCCCGAGCATATAAGCAGCAGAATAGCAAACATTAACCAGAGTCTACTTTCAAGTGTGGTCTAGAGCAGACACTTGCGAGATACTGTACCGACGCTCAGTGCGCTCAACTCACACCAAAGTATCACCTGTGTACTTCAGTATATTCGACCAAATATATATATAGTATCTTAGTGTCTGTGTTTATTTGTCACCATACTTTACGTAACAATAGAACCGTTACATTGACTAAAGCTTAATACTAATTGAGCATAAAGAATAAAATGAGTTGAGAACT
This sequence comes from Procambarus clarkii, assembly GCF_040958095.1. Classification (NCBI taxonomy): domain Eukaryota; kingdom Metazoa; phylum Arthropoda; class Malacostraca; order Decapoda; family Cambaridae; genus Procambarus; species Procambarus clarkii. The sequence continues at coordinate 5,374,871 of NC_091207.1, forward strand.
GTTACGACCCTGGGTTCTCCAGTGGAAACCAGAGGTCAAAATTGAGCTATTAAACTTTCTGGTAGTACAGTTGAGTGCATCACGAGCGGCAATTGTTTGTATCTTCCCTGCCAGATGTAAGACTATTATGGTTTCTCAAAGAGCATTTAAAGACTGAGCTGGGGGTTAATTATTAATTAATAACATAGGCACTAACTTTGCTTACTAATACTTTCTAATCATTTGTAAAGTAACAATACGTTGCATAGGGGAAGATCTTTAATGTGCTTAGCTGCACGATCAATTAGGCTCCTTCCGGCACCACGACATGCGGGAGGCCTAGCTGGTCGCTAGGAGTGTTCTTCTCTGGCTGGCGTTCGTGGGGACGAGACCTACTCTGTGGCTGCACCCCTACTCTCCTCCCTTCTCCTCTTACTTATTTCCCTTACCTGAAGTTCCTGTACCATTAAGTTAAGTACGGGGCATTTTTAAGTGTACCTACTCTGGTAGTAACGATTGGTGAGACCTGGGGGTAGTATTTGCCAGTGTTTTGGGTACCCCTAAGTGTTGTGTTTTGTATTAGGGTACCACATGGTGTCTCTACCCTAAGCTGCATCCAGCTTCAGTGCTTATCCAGTAGTACTTTACCCTAGCTTGTTCTTAGTGTAAACCTTGTATCCTGCCTAAGTGGACCAAGGCTTTTTAACGTAAGGTAGTGTGGTAAAGTTATTATTATTATTGTTATTGGTGTGAGTGTATATGGGGGGTTGTTAAGGGGTTAATAAATAAGTACATGAATTACAGAGTATCCCTTCTTCCTGTGTGGGAGTGCATTGATCAACCCTTAGACTAACATATATGGTCTAGTAGCAAGTTATTATTACTGTGGATCGTTTATTTTGGGGGCCGGGCCTTTTAGCTCTCCCACATTTGATAACTCTGTCTTCTAACTACCCTTACCCCTTAATAATACCAAGTCCCCCATAGCAAGACCACACAATTATTTATAACAAGAACAAATAAAAAAAAGAGATAAAAAAGGGGGGAACATGGCTGAAAAAGCAGCACAAATACAATTCTGTCGACAAACAGTGCCATTTAAAAAAAACAGACATTGGTTGACAATAGAGGGGTAAGGTAGGTTACAGGGAATTTATTATGTATAGCTTCGTTTTTATCTTAAACTGGTTGAGAGAGGTACAGTCTTTAACATGGTTGGGAAGGTCATTCCACATTCTGGGTCCCTTGATTTGTAGAGCATTTCTAGTTTGATTAAGTCGTACTCTAGGAATATCAAAACTGCATTTATTTCTGGTGTGGTGCTCATGGGTTCTGTTACAACCTTCTATGAAGCTTTTGAGGTCAGGATTGGCATTACAGTTCAGCGTTTTATATATGTATAATACACATGAGAGAATGTGCAGTGACTTAATATCTAACTATATTCAGAATATCTAATAATATTCAGAGATTTGAGTAGGGGTACCGAGTGATGTCTGGGGCCAGAGTTGGATATTGTCCTAATAGCAGCTTTGTGTTGAGTAATTAGAAGACGTAAATGATTTTGGGTAGTAGAACCCCAAGCACAAATACCATAGTTGAGATATGGATAGATGAGGGAGTAATAGAGAGTCACCAGGGCAGGGCGGGGTACATAATATCTGATCTTAGAAAGAATGCCAACAGTTTTTGAAACTTTTTTTGATATATTTAGAATGTGTCCCTGGAAATTCAGCTTGTGGTTAATGAGAATGCCAAGGAATTTGCCATCCAATTTGTTACAAATTTGGGTATTGTTTATTTTGAGATTTATTTGATTAGAGGATTTATTGCCAAACAGAATATAGAAAGTTTTGTCAATGTTAAGGGTGAGTTTGTTGGCAGTTAGCCAAAGATGGACTTTATTTAGCTCAGTATTTACTGTGGCATTTAGAGCAAGGGGGTCAGGACTGGATTAAATGAAGGTTGTGTCGTCAGCAAATAGAATTGGTTTGAGGTGTTGGGAGGCATTTGGAAGGTCATTAATGTAGATGAGGAAGAGGAGAGGGCCAAGTATGCTGCCCTGAGGAACCCAATGTTGATGGGTAGGGTGGGAGAAATTGAATTATTCACATAAACATACTGGAGCCTGTCAGTAAGGTTGGATTTGAGGTATTGCAGGGATCGAGTGTCCTCTGACTCCATAATGATGTAATTTAAGAAGAAGGTTTTGGTGGTTGACAGTGTCAAAAGCCTTACGCAGGTCCACAAATAACCCAACAGGGAACTCATTTTTATCAAGAGCTGTATGAATCAAGTTAAGCATACTAATAAGTGCATCGTTAGTGTTTTTTTTGGGTCTGAAGCCATATTGGCAAGAGCTAAGTATATTGTGTTTGGCTAGATAAGAAAAAAGCTGCTTGTAGATTAGTTTTTCAAAAAATTTTGACATGTTAGTTATTTATTTATTTATTTATTTATTTATTTATTTATATACAAGAAGGTACATTGGGTTTGTGAGAATACATAGCATAGTGCAGTAGTTGCACTCTTGTAAAGCCACTAGTACGCGCAGCGTTTCGGGCAGGTCCTTAATCTAACAGATAATTTTAAGTAGGTAAATTCTATCAGAATTAATAAAATGATAACAAATACATTGCAAGAAAAAAAATGAGACGAGAGAGATTAGTAAGTATATAAAAGCACATTGGTATATTAAAGCTGTGATTGATTACATTAACAGCTTGATTGGTAATTTAAACAAGATTAATAGACACCATACAGCAGATTGACAGTACATATAAGAAGACAGCAATGATCGCAATGATAAAGATGTTCAGATTGGGCACATAAAGATTGGAAGATTGGGTAGCAATAGATACCGTGCAGTTTTAAAGCAAAAGGTAAAAAACTATGAAGATGAAATTAGGTACTTTTTAGTATTGTTTTTGAATGATGCAAAAGTTGGACAGCTTTTCAATTCAATAAGGATGAGTTCCATAGAGTGTGTCCCTTTATTTGCATAGAGTGTTTACACAAATTAAGTTTGACTCTGGAGATATCAAAGAGATATTTATTTCTGGTGTGGTGATAATGGGTCCTATTATATCTGTCCAGGGAGAGTTTCAGAGCAGGATTTGCATTTAAGAACAGGGTTTTGTAAATGTAGTTGACACAAGAGAATTTGTGGAGTGGGATTATGTTTAGCATGTTTAGGGAGTTAAACAAGGGGGCTGAGTGTTGTCTGAAAGCAGAATTTGATATTATTCTGATAGCAGATTTTTGCTGGGTGATGATGGACTTGAGGTGGTTTGCAGTGGTTGAACCCCATGCACAGATACCATAATTAAGATAGGGATAGATTAGTGCATAATATAGAGAGATGAGAGCAGAGTTAGGTACATAATACCTGATTTTGGAGAGTATACCAACTGTTTTAGAGACTTTCTTAGTTATGTGTTGTATGTGGGTATTGAAGTTGAGTCTCTTGTCTAGGAATAGGCCAAGAAACTTTCCATCATTTTTATTGCTAATGTTTACATTGTCTATCTGAAGCTGAATTGCATTTGTAGATTTGCTTCCAAATAAGATGTAGTAGGTCTTTTCTATGTTAAGTGTTAGTTTGTTGGTTGACATCCATAAGTGGACTTTTTTTAGTTCATTATTAACAACATTATTTAGTGTATGTGGGTTGGGGTTAGAGTAGATGAGGGTAGTATCGTCAGCAAACAAAATAGGTTTCAGAATGTTAGAGACGTTAGGCAGATCATTGATGTAAATAAGAAATAAGAGAGGTCCCAAAATGCTGCCCTGTGGCACTCCAACGGTTATTGGTAGAGTGGGATAGGTTATATTATTGATGGCTACACATTGGTGTCTATCACTAAGATAGGATTGGATATAGTCCAGTGTATGGCCTCGAATTCCATAATGATGGAGTTTACGTAAGAGGTAATTGTGATTAACAGTATCAAAGGCCTTTCTCAGGTCAATGAAGAGTCCAATCGGAAACTCATTTTTGTCAAGGGCTGAGTAAATTATAACAAGGAGACTAATAATTGCATCGTTGGTACTCTTTTGGGAGCGGAAGCAAACGGACAGGGGCTAAGAATGTCAAATTTTACGAGGTAGGAGTAAAACTGTTTGTAGATAATTTTTTCAAATATTTTTGATAGTATGGGTGGGTTTGATATTGGTCTATAATTGTTTATGTCTGGCGGATTACCTCCTTTATGAACTGGTGTTACTCTTGCTTTTTTAAGGATATCAGGGAAGGTATGACACTCAAGGGATTTGTTGAACAGCAGAGCTATAGGTGGGGCAAGGGCGTGGGAGGCGCTCTTGTATATAATGGATGGTATTTCACTGATGTTCCCAGCTTTGCTTTTAGTGAGTGTATGATGGACACAACATCTGTCGGGCTGACTGGTGAGAGGAGAAGAGAGTTTGGATAGCTGTCTGAGAGATATGTGTTGATATGTGTCTGAGTCTGTGGGATTTTACTGGTAAGGTTAGCACCAACCGATGAAAAGAAGCTATTAAATTCATTTGCCATTTCTAAATCAGATGACGGTGTAAGGCCATCCTTAGAGAGTGTTTTCTGATTGTGGGAGTGTTGTTTAGTTCCTAGGATATTAGAGATGGTTTTCCATGTGCTTTTCATGTTGCCTTTTGCTTCTTTGAATCTAGTCTCATAATATGAAAGTTTAGCTTTTCTTATGATACTGGTAAGCACTGATGAGTACCTCTTAACTACTTCCTTTGTAACTAGGCCAAACCTAAATTTCTTTTCATATTCATGTTTTATGTTGATTGATTTGATTATGCCACCTGTGAGCCACCGGTTATTTTTTCTTTTATCAGTTACTTGTTTGGTAAGGAGGGGACAGTGAGTGTTGTAGAGGCTTAGAGTTTTGGAGAGAAAGAGGTTAGTTAATGAGTTTATATCCTGTGTATTATTAAATTCAGATTCCCAGTTAATATTGTGAAGTGCATTAGAAAGATTGCCTAAAGCTGATTCACTGTGTAGCCTGAATGAGAGTTTCTTGCTTTCTGGTGGTGCTGTGTCCATGTTTGCTATGAGGAAGGTAGGATAGTGGTCAGTTGTTCTGTCATAAGTTACCCCAGATGTAAGGGGAGCTGTTATATTAGTCCATAGGTAATCCAGAGTAGTGGCAGATGTTTGAGTGACTCGGGTGGGCTTGGTGATTGTGGGGATTAGCATACAGGAGTGCATGCTGTTACGGAAATAGTCAACTTGAGGGTTGTTTTGAAGACCCAGGAAATCACCTCCCAGAATGATGTGATTTTTGTTGAGATTGTTATTTATGATAAGATTCTTTACGTTATCTGAGAATGAAGCTATGTTGGTATTAGGAAATCTATAGATGGCACCGAGTAGAGAGGATTTAAGGGATTTACTGGAGAACTTGGCAAAGGTATATTCACAATAGTCGTCTCTATCACTGATGACACTACTGCAGATGAAGGTATCTTTGTAATATATTGCTGTGCCACCTCCTTTTTTATTAGGCCTGCAGTTATGAATGGCTTTATAACCAGCTAAATTGTAGAGTGGGGTATAGTCTTTACTTAGCCAAGTTTCTGTTAAAATGATGAATGATAAATTAGTACCTAGTGTTGTGAGTAGTGCATTTATATCATCAAAATGTTTACAAAGTGATCTAACATTATGGTTGTAAACTGATAAGCAAGTGCTATTTAGGAGTTTGTTTTTTGCAAGATTTGCTGTGTAATACTTGCAATAATGATGATCAATGTGCTGATTTGTGTGGGTATGAGACAGAAGATTTTGATCAGGATCAATATCAATAAGCATATAGATACAATAATGTCACGATACAATAAGATAAGCAATTACAGGAACAGTTAAATACTAAAACTGCTGTAAATAGAAAGTAATTGTAGCAAAACACAACAATAAACGTAGATACATAAAAATTGGAAATTTTTTTTTTTTTTTTTTTTTTTTTTGAGATATATACAAGAGTTGTTACATTCTTGTACAGCCACTAGTACGCGTAGCGTTTCGGGCAAGTCCTTAATCCTATGGTCCCTGGAATACGATCCCCTGCCGCGAAGAATCGCTTTTTCATCCAAGTACACATTTTACTGTTGCGTTAAACAGAGGCTACAGTTAAGGAATTGCGCCCAGTAAATCCTCCCCGGCCAGATACGATGACATAGCGCTCGCGGAACGCCAGGCGAGTGTCTTACCACTACACCACGAAGTAATTAGAAGTAGAGCAAAGATTCCCGTAGATAGCCAGGAAGGATACAGTAGTTAGGTTAAGAGAGAAGAAAAAAACAGTAGACTGACAAGAATGATATATAGCAAAAAATAAAGAGACAAATAATAGCCGTAAAGTAAAGATAATCTTAAAAATCAATTATTTAATATAGCTTAGTTGTGAACCTATAATTAGTATGAACTTAAGAGAAAAAAATGAGCTCAGTAATTAATTACAATAAATGGTGTATAAATCAAATTACAATTAAATTTAAAAATTATAAGCAAAAACAAAAATAACAGGGTAAGATTATATTTATGACAAGATTTTACTAAGACACTGAGGTAAATGCTTACATAAATACAAAGTCTGCTATAATTAGAGAATAATTATAGCAAAACACAATAATAAATGCAAGTAAACAAAAGAATTGAAACAATTAGCAATAGAATAAAGATCACTAGATAGCCATGAAGGATACACAAGTTTGGTGGAGAGAACACACACACACACAAAAAACAGTAGACTGTCAAGATGAATATATACAAAATTGACAAATGATGATTGTAAAGTAAAATAATCTTAGATAATTAATTATATTTAGCTTAGGTCTTTAACCTATAATTAGTATGAACTTAATTAAGGGAACAAAATGAGATCAATAATTAATTTCAACAAATGACATAAATCAGAACAATTAAATTTAAAATTTAAAAAAGAATAGGGTAAAATTAGATTTAAGAGTAAGATTTTACAATGATACTGAGGTAGATGCTTGCATAAGTGCATGGAGACTTGACTGATTGCTGAGGAAATTATATGAATGAGAGAACATTAGGTAAATGGTAAGGCAGAGACAACACCTTGGACAAAGTTAGATTAAGTTAGGTTAGACTAAGGCACTCAAAGAGTTATTTTAAGTATTGGCATTGGTCGGGTTCAAGTTTTCAGATATACCACAATCACTAAAGAAGACCAGTAGTTGTTGGTCACACTTTATTTCATGTCTTTTTCCTGCACTTTCCTTCTTTGCAATGATCGTTCCATTCCTAGTGTAGCACTGCTTGATAAGACCAGGGTTTTGTTTGCGAATTTTACGCAGCCTGAAGAGGAGGGATCCGCGCTGCTTTGTAAGGCACTCATTTATATAGAGGTTGGTTTTTTGCTTAGCAGCTGATTGTATGAGGTCAAACTTAACAGAGGGATTTGCAAGTTTGATGAGCATTCTCCTACTGCTACGGGAACTATTTGTAGTTAGGCAGGATTGATATAGGTCTGTAGTTGTTAACATCTGTGAGATCACCACATTTGTGTACAGGGGTAACTCTCGTTTTTTTTAGGATATCTGGAAAGGTTTGGAGTTCAAGTGACTTGTTGAAGAGCAATGCAATAGCAGGGGCTAAAGTTCTGGAGGCTTTTTTGTAAATTAAAGCTGGTATCTCCTCAAGGGCACTAGACTTGGTTTTAAGGGAAAGGATTATCTCATTGACGTCAGTGGAATTAATAGGCTTTAGGTACAGAGACTGTGGATAGTTACCTTTAAGATAGTCCTTAACATCAGTACTGGAAGATGGAATATCATTTGCAAGGGATGACCCAATGGAAGAAAAGAACCTATTGAACTCAATAGCAGAATCTGAGGCTGAAAGCTGACCATCGTTATTGGACAGGAGTGTTGGTTTGTTCTTTAAAATCTTCTTTGATCCCAATATTTGTGAAATTGTGCCCCAAGTTTTTTTAATGTTGCTCTTTATTTGTTACTCGTCTAATTATCTTAGATAGCAATAACGAGTAATTCTTTGAGAATTCTTTGGAGACAATTCCTAACCTATACTTCTTCTCAAGGTCATGTTTTTTATTAATGGATTTAAGTATTCCCTTTGTAAGCCAGGGATTGTTAAGTTTGGTTGTGACTTGTTTTGTCCGGCCCTGGTTACTCTCTATTACTCCCTCATCTATCCATACCTCAACTATGGTATTTGTGCTTGGGGTTCTACTACCCAAAATCATTTACGTCCTCTTATTACCCAACACAAAGCTGCTATTAGGACAATATCCAACTCTGGCCCCAGACATCACTCGGTACCCTTACTCAAATCTCTGAATATGTTAGATATTAAGTCACTGCACATTCTCTCTTGTGTATTATACATATATAAAACGCTGAACTGTAATGCCAATCCTGACCTCAAAAGCTTCATTGAAGGTTGTAACAGAACCCATGAGCACCACACCAGAAATAAATACAGTTTTGATATTCCCAGAGTACGACTTAATCAAACTAGAAATGCTCTACAAATCAAAGGACCCAGAATGTTGAATGACCTTCCCAACCATGTTAAAGACTGTACCTCTCTCAACCAGTTTAAGATAAAAACGAAGCTATACCTAATAAATTCCCTGTAACCTACCTCACTCCTCTATTGTCAACCCATGTCTGTAATTTTTTTTTGTTTAATCAACACTGTTTGTCAACCTATTGTATTTGTGCTGCTTTTTCAGTCATGTTCCCCCCCTTTTTTTTATTATCTGTATTTGTATTTGTTCTCAACACTTTTTATTCTTTATGCTCAATTAGTATTAAGTTCTAGATATTAATGTTTTTCTTGCCCGAAACGCATTGCGTAATAGTGGCTTTAGGCATTGTATGTACTAGCTCTATCTATATATCAATCCATTAATGTAACATCACTTGTATGTAAGTATGTACCTTACCTGAATAAACATATTTATTTATTTATTATTTTATTTGTAAGCATAGGACAGTGGGTGTTATAAAGGCTAAGAGTTTTTTGAAGAAAAAATTGCACTGCTAGGTTGATGTCCCCTATGTTACCTAACTCGGACTCCCAGTTGACATTATCAACAGCAGTTATAAAATTGTCTATAGTAGTTTCATTGTTAGTTTAGTTCAATTATTATGCACCCCATACCCATCTTGTGGGCGGTAGTGGAAAGGGTTACAGAGGCACATAATGGGCTCAGGGACTGAACCCCACAATTCATTTAGCTAAGCAAGTTACAATCTTGATGAGCTAGTTACAAACTTTAATATAAGTCGTCACATCAACAATGGGTTCGAGATCGACCTCAAGTACAGGTTCTAAATTAAGCAACTGACATATGTGGAGAGCTAATGTGTCACAATTTATATGTTTGTCCTGCACACCGCCCCCCATCCAGTAGGCAGCGGTGGAAAGGTTACAATCACTCAGTTACTACCTACAGTTAGCAAACTGGGGATATTTGGCTAAAATTTCTGGTAGCAGATCATTTTGAATGAAATATTTACACATCGCTGGAACATTGGTTATAGAATTGTCTCTAAATTCACGTATCTTTTCGCACTCCATCACATAGTGACGGAGGGTGTGCGAATAATTTTGTTGACACAGTTTACATTTGGTCAGGTCTACATCAGCAGATAATGAGAATACCCAGAGATACTTGTAACCGAGTCTAAGCCGAGCAGTAGTAACATCTAGAAGTCTGCGGATTTTATTGGATGATCCATAGATGTGTGGCTCCTCTTGCATGATAGTATGATGATAGATGGAATTACTGGTGTCAATTTCACTTTGCCTCAGATCTACAAGATCTTGTTGAAGTTCTCGGTGTACTGCTGCTCTCAGATTGCTCATTGACAATCCAAGGTTACACTCAATTGTGCAGCCTAAAACTTAACTCCCTTGACTCTAGAGGTGGTTTGCTAATGTTAGTTAAGAGAAATGTGGGGTAATTTATTTATTTATTTATTTATTTATATACAAGAAGGTACATTGGGTTTGTGAGAATACATTGGATAGTACAGTATTTACATTCTTGTAAAGCCACTAGTACGCACAGCGTTTCGGGCAGTCTTCGGGTAATGGTCTGTAGTGCTATCGATGATTATACCTGAAGTAAGCGGAGAGGTTATGTTTGTCCAGATGTGATCTAGAGTCGTGGCAGTACTATCAGTGATTCTAGTAGGTCTAGTGATTAAGGGTATGAGGAAGTAGGAATTCATACAGTTGAGGAAGCTAACAGCATTAGGGTGTTCAGGCTCGCAGAGGTCAATATTAAAGTCCCCTGCGATAATTAGATGGTTTTTGTTCAGTCTGTTAATTATCGAGTATTAGATTTTTAAGGTTTGAGTTGAATTCGGACACATCAGTGTTAGGAATTCTATAGACTGCATCCACAGACAGGACAGACTCGGCATCCTTGACTCTGAAGCTGGCGAAGATATACTCCCCACAGCAGTCTCTAGTTCTAATTACTTTTAAGCATGTTAGTTCTTGGTGGTAGTAAAGAGCAGTGCCACCACCTCTCTGAATATGACGACAGTTGTGAATTGCCGAGTAGTTAGGCATGTTAAAGAGTTATACAATACAATACAATACAATACAATTTTATTTAGGTAAGGTACATACATACAATAAATATTTACAAGGATTGTTTAACTTATAGGTATAGCTAGTACATACAATGCCTAAAGCCACTATTACGCAAAGCGTTTCGGGCATGATAAACTTAAATGACTTGAGTAGAGTTGAGTAGTATCCTCTTTCAACCATGTTTCAGTAAGTATAATAAAAGAGAATTTGTTGTCAATAGTTTCAATCATGGCACTAACATCATCGAAGTGTTTACCTAGGGATCTAACGTTCAAGTTGATTACAGAGATATTGTGATTATGTGTTAATACATTGTTTATATCATGTACTGCAAAATATCTGCAATTTAGATCATTAAAGTGATGATTGTCATAGATAGTGGATAAGAGGTTTAGTTCTGGGTCTATACTTGTCTGCATAAAAAGCTGGTTGCAGGAAAACAAGGCAAGAATGGCAAATTACAAAGTAGAATTAAGCTACAAAAGGGGGAAAAATATATAAACAATACTATACACAGTGTGTAAAAAAAAAAGCTCTTCAGGCCACGGACATGACGGATGAAGCGGAAGGTATGGCGAAGAATGTCATGACGGACGTCTTCGTCTCTCGCACCTGCCCCGTCAAGGAGAACGGGCACTGTGAGGCGGGGAATATTCAGCCTACGAACGGCACTCTGTAGTCTGACGCGAGCACTATGAAATCGAGGGCAGTGAAGAAGAAGGTGTTCCACTGTATCCTCCTGGGTCGGACACCACTGGCAGTATGGGGAATCTACCAGCCGTAGACGATGGAGATGTGCGGCCAGGCATGTGTGCCCAATCCGGAGACGAGTGATGGCAGCGTCGAGAAGTCGAGAATGATGACGAGTCCATGGACGAGGGAAGGAGTCCTCCCGGAGACCCACCAGAGAGGAGGACCTGACTGCTGGTTCCATCATTGCCTCCCAACTCGCGAGGCAAACTGCCCGGAGTTGCGGGAGAATTTCGGAAAGGTCTAAAGGCACATCTGTAGAGTCATGTAAAGCATGCGCCATCCCTGCTGCTGCGTCGGCCACCTCATTGCCTTTAATATCGACATGTGACGGAACCCATTGGAGATAGATAGACCAACCCGGAGTACCAGAGTATGACAGCAGTTCTCCACGGATCTGTGACACAGTATGACGATAGACTCGTGGACGCCGAGATGATATCAGATATTAGGCTTTAATTGAGTCCACATAGAAAACGACTGCAGAGGGCCTCGAAACTTGTCGAAAGAGTCGTAAGGCTAGTAAGATTGCAAAAAGTTCCGCGGCCAGGCACGAATGAGCAGGGGAGAGTTTCCACGTCTGACAGAAGGAAAAATGAGCAAAGTATGCTGCCGCAGATATGGATGGTGGCTGATCTTTGCGAGACCCATCCGTGTAAACCTCCAAGTATCCAAAGTATAAGGAATCTCGTAGGTCTACAAAAATTAAAGGGGCCAGACTCTCTAAATCTCTCTTCCGACGAGGAGGCTCTGAAAAGTCCACAGAAACCCGAATGAGCTCTTCCCCACGGAGGTACCGGTGAGATGATCGGGCCAGGGGTGAGTATACAGGGACGGGAAGGGAAAACTGTGAAAATGCATCGAAAGTCCGGACGACGAAAGGCAACTGACGGATTCTGGAGTGTCCAGACGGCACATTCCACCAGTTAGCCTCGAGCTGGAGGCGAGTAAGTGGATGGGTAGCAGGGAGACGCACTATCCGTTGAAACTGGTGGCAGTGGGCAAGAAGACGTTCAAAGCTCAGGGGCCATAGCCCTGACTCGGCATGGAGAGAGAGAACTGGCGAGGAGGGCATAACCAGTAGCGCTGAGCGAAGGGCACCATTTTGAATGGGATCCAACCTTGCCAAGACAGATGATGCTGCTGAGCCATAGACTTCACTCGCATACATGATCTTGCTACGAATGAAGGCCTTATAGAGAGTGTAGTAAAAGTGTTATTTATTACTGTACCCGGATGGATGCTCGCTTGACTGTTTCGTTTGGATGCTTGCTTGACTGTTTTGTTGTTGTCAGATCAGCTGTGTCGTGCCTGTGTACAGGTTAGTTTATGTTAATTCCTAGTTTAATTTCTATTTGTTCTAGCGTTAGTCATGTGCAGTTTGCTTATTATTATATATATCTTAAGCACTGTTAGTCTTTATAAGTATTGTATAATATATGGCTTGTGTTATTGCAGGATGTAACTGTACTGTAATTATTTGTACAATAAAGCCACATGTCTGGCAATGCTTCTCCTTTACCTCAATTTATTGAACAAATAATTCAGCCAGAGAAGATGGAGCGGCTACTACGGCCCGACCGGTTTATTAATTGCTACTGTAACGTACGATTGTGTTACGCTGTTGGGTTGATTAGATACACAGTGTTTAGTGAGTTTCATATTTATTTAGTAGTCCTGGATACAGCAGTGTCGTAGACGTTCAGACGAAGCCTGGAGCAGAGCAGAGAGCTGAGTGAGGCCGGAGTCGTGGAGCTCTATGCGGGAGAGCGTAGCAGCTCGATTGGGAATTGCGAGTGTCTGAACTCGGGGAGCGAGAGTGTTGTAGCTGGATGCGGTCATAGTCTGCTGTCTGCTCTGTGTCAAAGCTGTAGCGTCTTGGGTCGATTAGAACTGCCCACACCGAGTACTATTCTTGACTGGAGATTGTATTGGTTTGCTATTCTCAAATCGCTTGCTTGAATACGGTGACTACACCTTACAGTAAGATAGGAGGGTGGAAAAACCGTTACCTGTAAATAGGGATAGGATAATAGCTTGTGTAATTAGTTATGCGTTAAGATGATGAGATAATGGAGCGAGTATAGGTTTACTCGCTACAGGACTTCCCCTGCCAGGGAAAGGAAGAAAAGCAATATAAAAAAAAATATGAGGCTACTGTTCCCTGGGTCGCTGTGGAACATATGTAGTCCGGTACCAAAAGATGCAGGCAGTGTGTGGACAATCTCGGTGTAGCAGGAGAGAAGAATGTGCATGATTGTTGCGTCCTTGGGTCGCTGGTGGAGCATTTAGATCCGGGGCGGATGGGCTCTTGGGCACCAGGACAATAGGAGGTAATGTAGGCACGTAGTTAGGACAACGAGGGAATCACTGCAAGAGCTGAATTGTCCTGGAGGCGATGAAGAGTCGAAAACGCAAGCTGTAAGTCCTGTACTGCAAAAGGTGCTTGAGTCGGCAATCAGAATGCAGTGAACGTGTAGATGAATCTGAAGAAAGAGTAGTTGTCGTGGGAATCCCTGTAGAACAAGCAGTGCCCTGGCAGCGACGGAGAGTCCGCAGGACAGGCTGTAGATCCCACATGATGTAGTTGCTGATGAAACTGTCAGATGAGTAAGTAACACTCGCTGTGCAGCAAGCTGTAGTTGATGAAAAGGCAGAGACGATCGCGGTGAAAATCATAGCTGTGTCGAGGGTGTTGGCAGCGTTCCGTGACAGGTGGCAGCGGTCCACAGCAAGCAACAGCAGGAGTGAAGGTCCAGTGAGAAATGGCCACTGCCTTTTGAACGAAAGGCGGTGGAGTTTCTGATGGGGAAGGAAGAGACAATTGCGCATCGCGTTCCGCAAGGCGCGGTGCGGCCAGCCTGGGTGGCATAAAAAGCGCGGGAAGTTAGGTCCCGCTCTCACTCCCTCTCCCGACCCGGTCCACGATTCACGAAGCGGCTCCACGCCCAGCACCACGCCTCATCGACACGTGGGCCAGTACCCTCACCGCTTCTCCATTCTGCTTTACTGTGTACACGAGATTTCTCAAGCAAATGGACCCCTTCCCCGCTACTATGGTCCCAGATCTGACGTTCTCTGATCCTTTGGGGCCTTCGACATCCCAGGCCGGTACCGCAGGGGCCCCCTGCCCTACCCAGCAAACCTTAAGGTAAGAGAGTTTCCTGTTCAAGTTAGTCAGGACTACCCCCAGTGCTGGCGTGTGTTTGCGCCGTCCCTCGCGGCCCGTTCGTGCCGCTTTAGCTAGTTCCCTAGGGCCTTCCGCCTGCTTGCCTCCCTGGGATTGCAGGAGCGCCTCCAGGTCGGGACTGGTGTGCCGGTTATCTGCGGCGACTTCATGTGGCCAGGTTTCGGTGGTTCTGTGCCCTGGGGCCCGGCCCTATTGCATGCTTGGTGGACCATTCGTCCCAGGTGTGCCCTCCCCGGTTTGCTGTGCCCCTAGGCTTGCCCTAGGGGCCATGTTTCGCCCGCGCCTGGCCGTGCGTGCACGGCCAGGCTCCTTCTGTGGTCTGGCATCGCCCTCTGTGGCGACGCCACGTGGCTGGTTTCCGGGGTTCTGAACCCTGGGGCCCAAGCCCGGTAGGCGGCGCCCACGTGGCTTGGAGCTTGGTGGAGCACTCGCCCCAGGGTTGCCCTTCGTTTCCTTCCCCGTCCCAGGTGTTTTTCCCTGGAACCCGGTTTGTTGCGCCTTCTAGGCTTGGCCCTAGGGGCCAGGGTTCATGATGCGCTTAGCCGTGCGTGGCCGGCCAGGCTCCCTGCGAGCGTCCTGGCGTCACCCTGGTGGCGACGCCTCCTGGCCGGTTTTTTTTTTAGTTGTCTTTGTCCCTAGGGCCCGACCCTAGGGGCCCATTCCAAGGTCGGCATCACCCACGTGGCATGGCGCTCCGAGGAGCGCTTGCCTTGGGCTGTGTTACGCTTCCTTCCCGTCCTTCTCCCTCTCGCCTCGGGCAGGAGACGTCCTTGTGGCGGCGGTGCCCTGGTGGGTAGGCCCAAACTTTCTTGTTAATGGCTGCCTTGCGTCAGCCGGTGTCGTCTGGCATGTTCTTCTTCAGACGTTTGTCTGGATGGTGATGCCCTGCTTGTTCGTCCCAGTTGTTTGTCCGTCCGGTGATGCTCGTTTTGTCCGTAACTAGGCGTTTTGTCTGGCTGGTGTAGCCCAGCCTCTTCGTACCTAGACGTTTGGCTGGTGTAGCCCAGCCTGTTTGTACCTAGTAGTTTGTCTGGCTGGTGTCGCCCAGCCTGTTCGTCCTAGACGTTTATCTGGCTGGTGTAGCCCAGCCTGTTCGTACCTAGACGTTCGTCTGGCTGGTGTAGCCCAGCCTGTCCGTCCTAGACGTTTGTCTGGCTGGTGTAGCCCAGCCTGTTTGTCCTAGACGTTTGTCTGGCAGGTGTTGCCCAGCCTGTTCATCCCTAGACGTTTGTCTGGCTGGTGTAGCACAGCCTGTTCGTACCTAGACGTTTGTCTGGCTGGTGTAGCCCAGCCTGTTCGTCCCTAGACGTTTGGCTCTTTGATGTAGCTCAGCTTGTTCGTCCCAGTTGTTGTCTGGCCGGTGTAGGCCAGCTTGTTCGCCCCAGACGTTTGTCTGGCTGGTGTAGCCCAGCTCGTTCGTCCCAGACGTTTGTCTGGCCGGTGTAGCCCAGCTTGTTCGCCCCAGACGTTTGTCTGGCTGGTGTAGCCCAGCTCGTTCGCCCCAGACGTTTGTCTGGCTGGTGTAGCCCAGCTCGTTCGTCCCAGACGTTTGTCTGGCTGGTGTAGCCCAGCTCGTTCGTCCCAGACGTTTGTCTGGCTGGTGTAGCCCAGCTCGTTCGTCCCAGACGTTTGTCTGGCTGGTGTAGCCCAGCTCGTTCGTCCCAGACGTTTGTCTGGCGGTGTAGCCCAGCTCGTTCGTCCCAGACGTTTGTCTGGCTGGTGTAGCCCAGCTTGTTCGCCCGAGACGTTTGTCTGGCCGGTGTAGCCCAGCTCGTTCGTCCCAGACGTTTGTCTGGCTGGTGTAGCCCAGCTTGTTCGTCCCAGACGTTTGTCTGGCTGGTGTAGCCCAGCTTGTTCGTCCCAGACGTTTATCTGGCGGGTGTAGCCCAGCTTGTTCGTCCCAGACGTTTGTCTGGCTGGTGTAACCCAGCTTGTTCGTCCCAGACGTTTGTCTAGCGGGTGTAGCCCAGTTTGTTCGTCCCAGACGTTTGTCTGGCTGGTGTAACCCAGCTTGTTCGTACCAGTCGTTTGTCTGGCCGGTGTAGCTCAGCTTGTTTGTCTGGCTGATGTAGCCTCGCTTGTTGGCCCCAGTCGTTTGTCTGACTGGTGTAGCCCAGCTTGTTCGTCTCAGCTGTTTGTCTGGCCGGTGGAGCCTGGCTTGTTCGTACACAGACGTTTAGTCTGGCCGGTGTAGCCCGATCTGTTCGTACCCAGTCGTCTGGGATGGCCGGTGTATCCCGGCTTGTTCGTACCCAGTCGTTTGGGCTGGCCGGTGTATCCCGGTTTGTTCGTCCCCAGATGTTTGCTGGGGACGAACAATAATATATATGATCGGTGTCCCACGTTATGTTTAACCAGCAGTTTGGCCTGACCGGCGTAGACCGGCCTGTTTGTTCCATGACGTCTCGTCCACTCGGTGTAGCCGCCTGTTGTTCCCGCACGTACACGTTCCCTCCTGTTTCCCTGTCCTGTCCTACTCCAGCGCAGGCGCATGTCGTCGAGCGGTCTGTCCGCTTGGGTGGGCTATGTTATGTTATTATCTTTTATTTAAGTTTTCTAAATTAATTTATTGCATTGTTCAGCTTACAGTTGCCTTGTATTTACTTACTATTCCTCTCGCAGCGTTAATGCAGTGTCCATTGCTGTGGGATACTCAACTAATTTTGTTTCACTTTTGAGAATATTATTGCTTTAGGCTAGCCATTCTCCCTTGATTAGTACTGTTTTAATAACCATTCCTTCCCTTGAACATTACAGTTTTACGCTATCCAAACCATACCATGCACATTACTGTTTAACCTACCATCCTATCCCTTGATTAATCCCGCTTTCAGCTACCAAATCTTCCCATGATTACCACTGTTTCTTTTATTTGTTCAGCTTATATGCAAGTACATTATATTACGGTCTTATTCTATTATTAGAATATAATATTCCCCTCCCGTTCTCACTGTTCTGTTCTACTCCTCCAGGGTAGGCGCATGCCGTAGAGCTGTCTGTCGGCTTGGGTGAGCTACGCCATGTTATCATTTATTTAAGTTCCCTAAATTAATTTATTACTTTGTTCAGCTTTCAGTTATGCCTTGTATTTACTTACTATTCCTGTTGCAGCGTTAAGGCAGTGTCCATTGCTGTGGGATACGCATTAATTTTGTTTTCACTTTTGAGACTATTATTGTTTTAATCTAGACCAACTATTTCATGAATAAGTACTGTTTAATTAACCAATCTATCCCATGAACATTACAGTTTTAATCTATCCAAACTATACCATGCATATATTACTGTTCAACCTAACCATCCTATACCTTGTATAGTCCTGCTTTAATCTACCCAAATTATCCATGTTTATCACTGTTTACTCTTTTCTTTGTTCAGCTTAAATACAAGTATATTATGTCTTTTATTTGTTCAGCTTAAATACAAGTATATTATAATACGGTCTTAAGCTATTTACTTGTTCAGTTTCAGTTTGTCTTGTATTTACTCCGCTATTTATTCTCTGTTTTCTAGCACTGCTTAAGCCTCATGCCTCTCTTGCTGTTTTGGCCTCGCTATGTTATTTATATTATTTATTTAAGTTTTCTAAAATTAATTTGTTACGTAACCCAGCTTCAGTTATGTCCAGTATTTACTTAATAATACTGTTGCAGTGTTAAAGCAGTGCCCATTGCTTACGTTTTCACCTTTCCACAGTGGCGAGAAGCCGGATCATGCAGCAACTGCAACACGGAAGAGGGCTCGGGCGGCGTCGACGCGAGGACAACAGCGCAGTGGTGCAAGGACGCAGCCGGCCCGGGCCAGGACGAAGCCCGCCCGTTTCGCCTCCCCCTCCTCGGGGGGCTCCTCGGGTGGCTCGGATACGGACGGCGACCACACATCCCAGAGGCCCACTGCCGGCAAAGCGGCAGGTGGCACAGCGTCGCAGCCTCCACCCCTGTCGGCCGACGATTGGACGACGCTGCAGGCGCTCATCGCGCAGGCCCGGGGGCCCTCTCACGCCACAAGCCTTCCGGCCATGGTGACCTCCGAGGCCGACCCTGCCGCGGCTGCCACAGCCGCCCTGCCCCCCTTCACCGACCGTCGCCCACGGGCCAGGGCCAGGGGGCATACGTCGAGGCGACGTGCGAGCTCCTCCAGTCCGTCCTCCTTCGATGAGTCCCCCGAGGAGAGAGCGCCCGCCACTTTTTCTAGCCCCTGGCCGGGGCAACTCCGGGCGACCACGGGCTCCAGCATCCCACTCTTGGGCGTGCACGTCCCGCAAGCCCTTCGGGAGAAGGTCTGGGCAAACAAGTATGTGGACCTCGGGCACTTGCTTGCCTATGAGCGGGAATCAGGTTCTTTCGAGTTTCGAGTCCCCCACCTCGCAGGCCTGCTGGCCTGCGGGGTGGGGGTGCAGCGCCCGTCCCCAAGTGTTCCGCTGTCCGCAGCTACTACTTTGACTTTACAGCCATTCTACTAGTAAGCCCTACCTTGTCAGGTAATTCCTTCTTCCTTGGCGGCTCGGCCTCTGGCCTGGGGTTATTTTCTTCTCCAAATACATATCAGGCTTCCCCAGTCACTATGTATTTTCTGCCGCCTGATTATTCTCCAGCTAGGGTTTCCCTTATGTTATGTTGTTCACTTTGGTGTCCTGTTATACTTAGAATTAGATTTGTTACATTCGCCTCACTGCTAATTCTAGACATTAGGACATTAGGTTTCTGCAGAGTTTGTTACTAGGCTATAAGATTACGTTATTTTACTACGGGTGTACAATTTAAGATGTTTCGTGTACTTTGAGTTAGACACGGCTATGTTATACATTTGTTAAGTCCTATTTAGAAGCCTGTTTTACTTCTGCAGTATTATTTATCATGTCTAATAAATTTACGCCCCCATGTGTTGGTGTCTTCCTTCCCCTGATCAGAAAATATTTTTACCACTTCGGACGTTTCGCATATGTGTACGTGTTCCATATTAAAACGACAATATAATGTTATTAACAATTAAAATCTTCTACTTAACAGGCATATAGTTATTAAATGAAGTTTAGTGATGTAATAGACATAATGCGGAGTTGGCTAGGACGCCGCTCGCCAGCGTAAACACAACACACCCGGAATGACCACAAACACGATACAACGCACAAAACACACCACTTCTGTCAGTTTTTGGATAAACTCCTTTTATATTTATTATGTGATAGTTATACTTGTATAAAATGAAAACTATTATAGGTAAGCGCCTAATATTTAATATTAATCAATAAAAAAGAAGTCAGAAGCCACACGCCTGTCTGTACATGTCTTTTGTGTAAAAGTATTATGGGCGCTCATGTACTTGTGCGCTAGCTGGCGTTCACAACTGTTCTCGCCTACAAGCATTAGAATTAAACAAACGAATTTATTTATTCATTTATATACAAGATACATTTTTTCGAGAGAGTACATAACATTGGTGTTCTTACATTCTTTTTAAGCCACTAACTCGCAAAGCCTTTCGGCATGTCTAGATCTGCCCAAAACCTGCCTATTTATCTTTACCATTTACCAATAATAATATTAATAGTTATATATATATATTATATATATATATATATATATATATATATATATATATATATATATATATATATAATATATATATATATATATATATATATGTCGTACCTAGTAGCCAGAACTCACTTTTCAGTCTACTATTCAAGGCCCGATTTGCCTAATAAGCCAAGTTTTCCTGAATTAATATATTTACTATAATTTTTTTCTTATGAAATGATAAAGCAACCCTTTTCTCTATGTATGAGGTCAATTTTTTTTATTGGAGTTAAAATTAACGTAGATATATGACCGAACCTAACCAACCCTACCTAACCTAACCTAACCTATATTTATAGGTAAGGTTAGGTTCGGTAGCCAAAAAAAGCTAGGTTAGGTTAGGTTAGGTAGGTTAGGTAGACGAAAAAACATTAATTCATGAAAACTTGGCTTATTAGGCAAATCGGGCCTTGAATAGTAGGCAGAGAAGTGCGTTCTGGCTATTAGGTACGACATATATATATATATATATATATATATATATATATATATATATATATATATATATATATATATATATATATATATATATATATATATATATGTATGTCGTACCTAGTAGCCAGAACGCACTTCTCAGCCTACTTTGCAAGGCCCGATTTGCCTAATAAGCCAAGTTTTTATGAATTAATTGTTTTTCGGCAACCTAACCTACTTAACCTAACCTAACGTTTTCGGCTACCTAACCTAACCTAACCTATAAAGATAGGTTAGGTTAGGTTAGGTAGGGTTGGTTAGGTTCGGTCGTATATCTACGTTAATTTTAACTCCAATAAAAACAAATTGACCTCATACATAATGAAATGGGTAGCATTATCATTTCATAAGAAAAAAATTAGAGAAAATATATTAATTCAGGAAAACTTGGCTTATTCGGCAAATCGGGCCTTGGCTGAGAAGTGCGTTCTGGCTACTAGCTACGACATATATATATATATAATATTGACAATTTAGACCAAGATTTAAGAGGTCTCGTTGGTCCTGGGTAAGATCATAAGAAGTCAGGTTAAAGTAGCCATCTTTAGGACGAGGGATTTTTAGCTGTCCACCGTTTAGGGATGTTAACTTACGAAGTGTCTTTGTTTCTACAAGAGTTTTATGTTGTTGTTTCAGGTTAAATAGTTCATTGTTGATGGTTTGCTTGAGTTGGATAGGGATGTCGTACTGGGTCCATTTGTTTAACAGATGCTCCGCCTGCTCTATAAAGGTTTGGAGGGCTTCCTTCTTCTTGTTTAGTTGATGCCGAATGAGCTCTTGCCTATACCTATAGGTAAACTCTGTATTGCGGACTGGGTCATGTGGGTTTATATTGGTGTATACTGGCAGCAGGTTTTCTTTCAAACATGTTTCATTGAATATGACCGCATATTCTGTATTTATTATTTTCTGGTTTAGGGCTTCTATCCCTCTAACTATTTTCTTAGCATCAGGGCTTAATTGAAATAGGAGTTCTCCAAAACTCATTTTCGTACTTTTAAGGTGAAGAAAAGAAGTGATTTACTATAGAGTGTATTACACTTATTTGTATAATTTGCACGACGTTTCGAACCTCCATGGTTCATTCTCAAGTGAACAGATCTTACAATACTAGTTGATTTTATACCCGCATTAGGTCAGGTGATAATACAATGAAGGTGAAAACATGGGGGATACATAAGGGATAAACATAGGGGCTGCAGAAGGCTTATTGGCCCATACGAGGCATCTCCTATCCAAACACAAACACTCCTATCCAAATCCAAATTACAATCCAGTGTAATTGGCCTGTTATGTTGGACATTGTCTTCTGTGTTGGCATCGATATGTTCTTGTCTTGTCCTTACTCTCATGGTGGGTAGAGTAAATAGTTCCGTGATTTGGGTGTTCATGGTAGGTCGCTCTATTCTTATGTGAATTGCCTCAAGAATTTGTAATCTTCTTGAATCTTGGGTTTTGTCTATTATGCAAGTATTCTTGTTCAACATTCTCTTGTTAGAGTAATGTCATGGGCTTGTCTCATGTGATTCTTAGGGGCACCAGATTGAAGATGGCATGTCAAACGCCTCGTCAGCTTGGTCGACGTCATACCTATGTACTTACATTGAAGGTTACATCCTTCGTGGGGGCAAGTGTACATGTATACAACGCTTGACTGCTGTAGAGGGTTCTCCGTCGGCTTCGGGCTGTTTTTGATAAGGAGTTCGGAAGTCTTCTTGGTTTTGTAGAATATTATCAGGTTTATGTTTTGGTTAGGAGTAGTGCTTTTTACTCCTTTACGGATTATTTCTTTCATTATTCTTTCCTCTTTTATATGTTCACTGTGCATGGTTGATTTGTAATATAATTTTATTGGGGGTGTTGTGGTTTCTGTTCTAGGTTCTGAATTATACCAACGGTCCAAGTGTCTTCTTATAGCAGCGTTTATTTCCGCGTTGCTATATCCGTTGTTCACCAATACCTGAGTTACTCTTTCAAACTCTCTACTCACGTTGCTCCATTCAGAGCAGTGGGTAAGCGCTCGACGAATATAAGCATTGAGAACACTGGCATTGTATCTTTGGGGGCACTCACTTCTACCGTTCAGGCATAATCCTATGTTGGTGGGCTTGGTATATACGTTGGTGCTTAAAGAGGTTCCTGTTTTTGTTATTAGTACATCCAAGAATGGCAGACTGTTATTTTCACTATTTTCATGTGTAAATCGGAGTACTGACTCTCTCTCTAGGTGTCTTTTTAGGTCAATTAGTTCATCTGAGTCTTTTACTATTACGAATATGTCATCTACATAACGGCAGTATACAGTTGGTTTTTGTCTGCTACTGAAGACCCTATCTTCGATGGTTCCCATATAAAAATTAGCAAATAAAACTCCTAAGGGTGAGCCCTTTGCTACTCCGTCTATTTGTAAATACATGTCTCCTTGTGGACTGATGAAAGGGGCTTCCTTTGTACATGCTTCGAGAAGACTTTTCAAGTGTGGCTCAGGTATGTCTAATTTGGGGGTGCTCTCGTCTCTGTATACTCTGTCCAGTATCATTCCTATGGTTGTGTCGACTGGGACGTTGGTAAAAAGGGATTCAACGTCCAGGGAAGCGATGATTCCATCGGGCTGGGTAGATTTGATCAATTCTAGGAAATCTGCTGATGATTGTAGACTAAACTTACTTGGAGTGTATGGAGTTAGGAGTTCATTGAGTTTCTTTGCCAGGTGATAAGTTGGGGTTGGTATTTGGCTGATTATAGGGCGTAGT
>NC_091207.1:5398707-5456207 GCF_040958095.1 Procambarus clarkii
AATGAAGTGTTTAAGGGTAATTTCTAATCAATTATGTGTTGCATCATTTTTATCGTATATTTAATGAATTAATAGCTATAAACTGAAAATTCACAAAAACGTTGAAAAATAGCAAAATATTGCCTAATTCGATATTTTGTTTATATCACATAAAGGAAAAGGGAATGATAAACGTCAAAATATTGCTGAATTCGATGATTTTTAGTACGAAACAAAATGCAAGAAAACTTGTTTAAAATGCAATATTATTCGAAAATTTGAGATTTGAAGGCCAAATCACATATCGTGATACTACATGAAATAGTATCGAAATATTGGTAAAAATTAATATATTTACGTAATATCAAACTACATGAAAAACGTGAAAAAAATCATTATTATACCAAATTTGTAGATTTTAACTTCGAATCATAGAGCGACGTTTCGTATTTTTTAGACCCTAGAAAAGACGTATAAAGATATTGCTTCCAATACAAATGATAAAAATCAATGTGTTTTCAGTAAAATTAACTAAAATGTTCCTGATTTTCGGTTTATATTACCGACGGAAGATGTACAAGTAAAATCGTTTTAATCCGGCTGAAACGTCGATATATGCAATAAAAACAGAACTTCTCCACTTTTCAATATCTTACTCAGCACTTTAACGAGAAACAAATTTATGATTGAAAATGAAGTATTTAAGGTTATTTTCTGATCAATTATGTGTTTGTATAATTTTTCTCGTATATTTAATGAAATAATAACAATAAACTGAAAATTCACAAAAACGTGGAAAAACGGCAAAATATTGCCTAATTCGATGATACTTTGTTTAAATCACATAAAGGAAAAGGGGATGAATATTGCTAAATTCGATGATTTTTAGTACAAAACAAAATGCAAGAAAACTTGCTTAGAAATGCAAAATTTGCGAAATTCTGAGATTTGAAGGCCAAATCACATACAAATCACAAATCACACTACATGAATAACGTGAAAAAAGTCACTATATTACCATATTTGAGGAATTTAACTTGAAATCATAGATTGAGGTTTCGTATTATTTAGATCCAAGAAAAGACATATGACAATGTTGTATTAAATGCAAATGATAAAAATCAATGTGTTTTCATTAAAAATTAATAAATGTTCCTGATTTTCCGTTTATATTACCGATGGATAAAACGTACTTTATACGTTTATATTACACGTAAAACCGCTCTAATCCGGCTGAAACGTCGATATATGCAATAAAAACAGGACTTTTTCCCTTTCCAATATCTTACTCAGTATTTTAACGAGAAACAAATAGTTGATTTAAAATGAAGTGTTTAAGGTTAATTTCTAATCAATTATGTGTTTGCATTATCTTTATCGTATATTTATTGAATTAATAGCAATAAACTGAAAATTCACAAAAACGTGGAAAAACAGCAAAATATTGCCTAATTCGACAATATTTTGTTTATATCACATAAAGGAAAAGGGGATGATAAACGTCAAAATACTGCTGAATTTGATGATTTTTAGTACAAAACAAAGTGCAAGAAAACTTGCTTAAAATGCAATATTATGCGAAAATCTGAGAATTGAGGGCCAAATCACTTATCGTGATACTACATGAAATAGTATCCAAATATTGGTACAAATGAATATATTTACGTAATATCAAACTACATGAAAAACGTGAAAAAGTCATTATTATGCCAAATTTGAGGATTTTTAACTTCGAATCATACAGCGAGGTTTCGTATTTTTTAGACGCTTGAAAAGACGTATAAAGATGTTGCTTCCAATACAAATGATAAAAATCAATGTGTTTTTATTAAAATTAACTAAAATGTTCCTGATTTTCGGTTTATATTACCGATGGAAGATGTACGCGTAAAACCGTTCTAATCCGGCTGAAACGTCGATATTTGCAATAAAAACAGAACTTCTCCCCTTTTCAATATCTTACTCAGTGTTTTAACGACAAACAAATAGATGATTGAAAATGAAGTATTTAAGGTTATTTTCTGATCAATTATGTGTTTGCATAATTTTTATCGTATATATAATGAATTAATAACAATAAACTGAAAATTCACAAAAACGTGGAAAAACGGCCTAATTCGATGATATTTTGTTTAAATCACATAAAGGAAATGGGGATGATAAAGGTCAAAATATTGCTAACTTCGATGATTTTTAGTACAAAACAAAATGCAAGAAAACTTGCTTAAAAAATGCAAAATTTGCGAAATTCTGAGATTTGAAGGCCAAATCACATATCGTGAGAAAACATGAAGTAGTATCGAAATATTGGTAAAAACGAATATATATACGTAAAATCACACTACATGAATAACGTGAAAAAAGTCACTATATTACCATATTTGAGGATTTTAACTTCAAATCATAGAGCGAGGTTTCGTATTATTTAGATCCAAGAAAAGACATATGACAATGTTGTTTCGAATACTAATGATAAAAATCAATGTGTTTTCATTAGAATTAACTAAAATGTTCCTGAATTTCCGTTTATATTACCGATGGAAGATGTACACGTAAAACCGCTCTAATCCGGCTAAAACGTCGATATATGCAGTAAAAACAGAACTTCTCCCCTTTCCAATATCTTACTCAGTATTTTAACGAGAAACAAATAGTTGATTGGAAATGAAGTGTTTAAGGGTAATTTCTAATCAATTATGTGTTGCATCATTTTTATCGTATATTTAATGAATTAATAGCTATAAACTGAAAATTCACAAAAACGTTGAAAAATAGCAAAATATTGCCTAATTCGATATTTTGTTTATATCACATAAAGGAAAAGGGAATGATAAACGTCAAAATATTGCTGAATTCGATGATTTTTAGTACGAAACAAAATGCAAGAAAACTTGTTTAAAATGCAATATTATTCGAAAATTTGAGATTTGAAGGCCAAATCACATATCGTGATACTACATGAAATAGTATCGAAATATTGGTAAAAATTAATATATTTACGTAATATCAAACTACATGAAAAACGTGAAAAAAATCATTATTATACCAAATTTGTAGATTTTAACTTCGAATCATAGAGCGACGTTTCGTATTTTTTAGACCCTAGAAAAGACGTATAAAGATATTGCTTCCAATACAAATGATAAAAATCAATGTGTTTTCAGTAAAATTA
Source organism: Procambarus clarkii (assembly GCF_040958095.1). Lineage (NCBI taxonomy): Eukaryota > Metazoa > Arthropoda > Malacostraca > Decapoda > Cambaridae > Procambarus > Procambarus clarkii. The sequence goes on from NC_091207.1 coordinate 5,401,859, forward strand.
ACTAAAATGTTCCTGATTTTCGGTTTATATTACCGACGGAAGATGTACAAGTAAAATCGTTTTAATCCGGCTGAAACGTCGATATATGCAATAAAAACAGAACTTCTCCACTTTTCAATATCTTACTCAGCACTTTAACGAGAAACAAATTTATGATTGAAAATGAAGTATTTAAGGTTATTTTCTGATCAATTATGTGTTTGTATAATTTTTCTCGTATATTTAATGAAATAATAACAATAAACTGAAAATTCACAAAAACGTGGAAAAACGGCAAAATATTGCCTAATTCGATGATACTTTGTTTAAATCACATAAAGGAAAAGGGGATGAATATTGCTAAATTCGATGATTTTTAGTACAAAACAAAATGCAAGAAAACTTGCTTAGAAATGCAAAATTTGCGAAATTCTGAGATTTGAAGGCCAAATCACATACAAATCACAAATCACACTACATGAATAACGTGAAAAAAGTCACTATATTACCATATTTGAGGATTTTAACTTGAAATCATAGATTGAGGTTTCGTATTATTTAGATCCAAGAAAAGACATATGACAATGTTGTTTCAAATACAAATGATAAAAATCAATGTGTTTTCATTAGAACTAACTAAAATGTTCCTGATTTTCCGTTTATTTTACCGATGGAAGATGTACACGTAAAACCGCTCTAATCCGGCTGAAACGTCGATATATGCAATAAAAACAGAACTTCTCCCCTTTCTAATATCTTACTCAGTATTTTAACGAGAAACAAATAGTTGATTGAAAATAAAGTGTTTAAGGTTAATTTCTAATCAATTATGTGTGTGCATCATTTTTATCGTATATTTAATGAATTAATAGCAATAAACTGAAAATTCACAAAAACGTGGAAAAACAGCAAAATATTGCCTAATTCGATGATATATTGTTTATATCACATAAAGGAAAAGGGGATGATAAACGTCAAAATATTGCTGAATTCGATGATTTTTGTACGAAACAAAATGCAAGAAAACTTGCTTAAAATGCAATATCATGCGAAATTCTGAGATATGAAGGCCAAATCACATATCGTGATACTACATGAAATAGTATCGAAATATTGGTAAAAATGAATATATTTACGTAATATCAAACTACGTGAAAAACGTGAAAAAAGTAATTATTATACCAAATTTGAGGATTTTAACTTTGAATCATAGAGCGACGTTTCGTATTTTTTAGACCCAAGAAAAGACGTATGAAGATGTTGCTTCCAATACAAATGATAAAAATCAATGTGTTTTCATTAAAATTAACTAAAATGTTCCTGATTTTCGGATTATATTACCGATGGAAGATGTACACGTAAAACCGTTCTAATCCGGCTGAAACGTCGATATATGCAATAAAAACAGAACTTCTCCCCTTTTCAATATCTTACTCAGTATTTTAACGAGAAACAAATAGATCATTGAAAATGAAGTATTTAAGGTTATTTTCTGATCATTTATGTGTTTGCATAATTTTTATCGTATATTTAATGAATTAATAACAAACAAATGAAAATTCACAAAAACGTGGAAAAACGGCCTAATTCGATGATATTTTGTTTAAATCACATAAAGGAAAAGGGGATGATAAAGGTCAAAATATTGCTAAATTCGATGATTTTTAGTACAAAACAAAATGCAAGAAAACTTGCTTAAAAAATGCAAAATTTGCGAAATTCTGAGATTTGAAGGCCAAATCACATATCGTGAGAAAACATGAAGTAGTATCGAAATATTGGTAAAAATAAATATATATACGTAATATCAAACTACATGAAAAACGTGAAAAAGTCACTATTATACCAAATTTGACGATTTTAACTTCGACTCATAAAGCAAGGTTTCGTATTATTTAGATCCAAGAAAAGACATTTGACAATGTTGTTTCCAATACAAATAATTAAAATCAATGTGTTTCATTAGAATTAACTAAAATGTTCCTGATTTTCCGTTTATATTACCGATGGAAGATGTCCACGTAAAACCGTTCTAATCCGGCTGAACTGTCGATATATGGAATAAAAACAGAACTTCTCCCCTTTTCAATATCTTACTCAGTATTTTAACGAGAAACAAATAAATGATTGAAAATGAAGTATTTAAGGTTATTTTCTGATCAATTATGTGTTTGCATAATTTTTATCGTATATATAATGAATTAATAACAATAAACTGAAAATTCACAAAAACGTGGAAAATCGGCAAAATATTGCCTAATTCGATGATATTTTGTGTAAATCACATAAAGGAAAAGGGGATGATAAAGGTCAAAATATTGCTAAATTCGATGATTTTTAGTACAAAACAAAATGCAAGAAAACTTGCTTAAAAATGCAAAATTTGCGAAATTCTGAGATTTGAAGGCCAAATCACATATCGTGAGAAAACATGAAAGTAGTATCGAAATATTGGTAAAAATTAATATATATACGTAATATCAAACTACATGAAAAACGTGAAAAAGTCACTATTATACCAAATTTGACGATTTTAACTTCGACTCATAAAGCAAGGTTTCGTATTATTTAGATCCAAGAAAAGACATTTGACAATGTTGTTTCCAATACAAATATTTAAAATCAATGTGTTTCATTAGAATTAACTAAAATGTTCCTGATTTTCCGTTTATATTACCGATGGAAGATGTTCACGTAAAACCGTTCTATTCCAGCTGAAACGTCGATATATGCAATAAAAACCGAACTTTTCTCCTTTTCAATATCTTACTCAGGATTTTAACGAGAAACAAATAGTTGATTGAAAATGAAGTATTTACGTTAATTTCTAATCAATTATGTGTTTGCATCATTTTTATCGTATATTTAATGAATTAATAACAATAAACTGAAAATTCACAAAGACGTGGAAAAACAGCAAAAAATTGCCTAATTCGATGATATTTTGTTTATATCACATAAAGGAAAAGGGGATGATAAACGTCAAAATATTGCTGAATTCGGTGATTTTTAGTACGAAACAAAATGCAAGAAAACTTGCTTAAAATGTAATATTATGCGAAAATCTGAGATTTGAGGACCAAATCACATATCGTGATACTACATGAAATAGTATCCAAATATTGGTACAAATGAATATATTTACGTAATATCAAACTACATGAAAAACGGGAAAAAGTCATTATTATGCCAAATTTGAGGATTTTAACTTCGAATCATAAAGCGAGGTTTCGTATTTTTTAGACCCTAGAAAAGACGTATAAAGATGTTGCTTCCAATACAAATGATAAAAATCAATGTGTTTTCATTAAATTAACTAAAATGTTCCTGATTTTCGGTTTATATTACCGATGGAAGATGTACACGTAAAACCGTTTTAATCCGGCTGAACTGTCGATATATGGAATAAAAACAGAACTTCTCCCCTTTTCAATATCTTACTCAGTATTTTAACGAGAAACAAATAAATGATTGAAAATGAAGTATTTAAGGTTATTTTCTGATCAATTATGTGTTTGCATAATTTTTATCGTATATATAATGAATTAATAACAATAAACTGAAAATTCACAAAAACGTGGAAAATCGGCAAAATATTGCCTAATTCGATGATATTTTGTGTAAATCACATAAAGGAAAAGGGGATGATAAAGGTCAAAATATTGCTAAATTCGATGATTTTTAGTACAAAACAAAATGCAAGAAAACTTGCTTAGAAATGCAAAATTTGCGAAATTCTGAGATTTGAAGGCCAAATCACATATCGTGAGAAAACATGAAGTAGTATCGAAATATTGGTAAAAACGATATATACGTAAAATCACACTACATGAATAACGTGAAAAAAGTCACTATATTTGAGGATTTTAACTTCAAATCATAGAGCGAGGTTTCGTATTATTTAGATCCAAGAAAAGACATATGACAATGTTGTATTAAATGCAAATGATAAAAATCAATGTGTTTTCATTAAAAATTAATAAATGTTCCTGATTTTCCGTTTATATTACCGATGGATAAAACGTACTTTATACGTTTATATTACACGTAAAACCGCTCTAATCCGGCTGAAACGTCGATATATGCAATAAAAACAGGACTTTTTCCCTTTCCAATATCTTACTCAGTATTTTAACGAGAAACAAATAGTTGATTTAAAATGAAGTGTTTAAGGTTAATTTCTAATCAATTATGTGTTTGCATTATCTTTATCGTATATTTATTGAATTATTAGCAATAAACTGAAAATTCACAAAAACGTGGAAAAACAGCAAAATATTGCCTAATTCGACAATATTTTGTTTATATCACATAAAGGAAAAGGGGATGATAAACGTCAAAATACTGCTGGATTTGATGATTTTTAGTACAAAACAAAGTGCAAGAAAACTTGCTTAAAATGCAATATTATGCGAAAATCTGAGAATTGAGGGCCAAATCACTTATCGTAATACTACATGAAATAGTATCCAAATATTGGTACAAATGAATATATTTACGTAATATCAAACTACATGAAAAACGTGAAAAAGTCATTATTATGCCAAATTTGAGGATTTTTAACTTCGAATCATACAGCGAGGTTTCGTATTTTTTAGACCCTTGAAAAGACGTATAAAGATGTTGCTTCCAATACAAATGATAAAAATCAATGTGTTTTTATTAAAATTAACTAAAATGTTCCTGATTTTCGGTTTATATTACCGACGGAAGATGTACGCGTAAAACCGTTCTAATCCGGCTGAAACGTCGATATTTGCAATAAAAACAGAACTTCTCCCCTTTTCAATATCTTACTCAGTGTTTTAACGACAAACAAATTGATGATTGAAAATGAAGTATTTAAGGTTATTTTCTGATCAATTATGTGTTTGCATAATTTTTATCGTATATATAATGAATTAATAACAATAAACTGAAAATTCACAAAAACGTGGAAAAACGGCCTAATTCGATGATATTTTGTTTAAATCACATAAAGGAAATGGGGATGATAAAGGTCAAAATATTGCTAACTTCGAGGATTTTTAGTACAAAACAAAATGCAAGAAAACTTGCTTAAAAAATGCAAAATTTGCGAAATTCTGAGATTTGAAGGCCAAATCACATATCGTGAGAAAACATGAAGTAGTATCGAAATATTGGTAAAAACGAATATATATACGTAAAATCACACTACATGAATAACGTGAAAAAAGTCACTATATTACCATATTTGAGGATTTTAACTTCAAATCATAGAGCGAGGTTTCGTATTATTTAGATCCAAGAAAAGACATATGACAATGTTGTTTCGAATACTAATGATAAAAATCAATGTGTTTTCATTAGAATTAACTAAAATGTTCCTGAATTTCCGTTTATATTACCGATGGAAGATGTACACGTAAAACCGCTCTAATCCGGCTAAAACGTCGATATATGCAGTAAAAACAGAACTTCTCCCCTTTCCAATATCTTACTCAGTATTTTAACGAGAAACAAATAGTTGATTGGAAATGAAGTGTTTAAGGGTAATTTCTAATCAATTATGTGTTGCATCATTTTTATCGTATATTTAATGAATTAATAGCTATAAACTGAAAATTCACAAAAACGTTGAAAAATAGCAAAATATTGCCTAATTCGACGATATTTTGTTTATATCACATAAAGGAAAAGGGAATGATAAACGTCAAAATATTGCTATATTCGATAATTTTTTGTACGAAACAAAATGCAAGAAAAGTTGTTTAAAATGCAATATTATTCGAAAATTTGAGATTTGAAGGCCAAATCACATATCGTGATACTACATGAAATAGTATCGAAATATTGGTAAAAATTAATATATTTACGTAATATCAAACTACATGAAAAACGTGAAAAAAATCATTATTATACCAAATTTGTGGATTTTAACTTCGAATCATAGAGCGACGTTTCGTATTTTTTAGACCCTAGAAAAGACGTATAAAGATATTGCTTCCAATACAAATGATAAAAATCAATGTGTTTTCATTAAAATTAACTAAAATGTTCCTGATTTTTGGTTTATATTACCGACGGAAGATGTACAAGTAAAATCGTTTTAATCCGGCTGAAACGTCGATATATGCAATAAAAACAGAACTTCTCCACTTTTCAATATCTTACTCAGCACTTTAACGAGAAACAAATTTATGATTGAAAATGAAGTATTTAAGGTTATTTTCTGATCAATTATGTGTTTGCATAATTTTTCTCGTATATTTAATGAAATAATAACAATAAACTGAAAATTCACAAAAACGTGGAAAAACGGCAAAATATTGCCTAATTCGATGATATTTTGTTTAAATCACATAAAGGAAAAGGGGATGAATATTGCTAAATTCGATGATTTTTAGTACAAAGCAAAATGCAAGAAAACTTGCTTAGAAATGCAAAATTTGCGAAATTCTGAGATTTGAAGGCCAAATCACATACAAATCACAAATCACACTACATGAATAACGTGAAAAAAGTCACTATATTACCATATTTGAGGATTTTAACTTGAAATCATAGATTGAGGTTTCGTATTATTTAGATCCAAGAAAAGACATATGACAATGTTGTTTCAAATACAAATGATAAAAATCAATGTGTTTTCATTAGAACTAACTAAAATGTTCCTGATTTTCCGTTTATTTTACCGATGGAAGATGTACACGTAAAACCGCTCTAATCCGGCTGAAACGTCGATATATGCAATAAAAACAGAACTTCTCCCCTTTCTAATATCTTACTCAGTATTTTAACGAGAAACAAATAGTTGATTGAAAATAAAGTGTTTAAGGTTAATTTCTAATCAATTATGTGTGTGCATCATTTTTATCGTATATTTAATGAATTAATAGCAATAAACTGAAAATTCACAAAAACGTGGAAAAACAGCAAAATATTGCCTAATTCGATGATATATTGTTTATATCACATAAAGGAAAAGGGGATGATAAACGTCAAAATATTGCTGAATTCGATGATTTTTGTACGAAACAAAATGCAAGAAAACTTGCTTAAAATGCAATATCATGCGAAATTCTGAGATATGAAGGCCAAATCACATATCGTGATACTACATGAAATAGTATCCAAATATTGGTAAAAATGAATATATTTACGTAATATCAAACTACATGAAAAACGTGAAAAAAGTCACTATTATACCAAATTTGAGGATTTTAACTACGATTCATAAAGCGAGGTTTCGTATTATTTAGATCCAAGAAAAGACATATGACAATATTGTTTCCAATACAAATGATAAAAATCAATGTGTTTTCATTAGAATTAACTAAAATGTTCCTGATTTTCGGTTTATATTACCGATGGAAGATGTACACGTAAAACCGCTCTAATCCGGCTGAAACGTCGATACAAGCGTCGAATTTGGGATGTTTGCGATATTTTGAAAACTGCATTACCGGGTTTGGGCAAAATGTGACCCATCGCTGCTCAAAGTAATTGGCATATTTTCGGTATAAAAAGTCGTAATTTCAAACGGCGAATACGTGCTGAGAGCCAGAATTTGCCTCCAAAATATGGCTCAAGCGTCGAATTTGGGATGTTTGGGATAACTTGAAAACTGCAGAGAGGGTTTGGGCAAAATGTGATCCATCGCCGCTTTCAGTAATTGGCATATTTTCGGTACAAAAAATCCTCATGTAAAACTGCGAATACGTGCAGAGAGCCAGAATTTGGCTCCAAAATTTGGCTCAAGGGTGGAATTTGGGATAATTGGGATATTTTGAAAACTGCAGGGGGTTTTGGGCAAAATGTGACCTTTCGCCACTCACAGTAATTGGCATTATTTCGAAATAAAAAATTCGAAATTTCAAACTGCTAATACGTGCAGAGAGCCACAATTTGGCTCCAAAATAAGGCTCAAGCGTCGAATTTGGGATGTTTTGGATATTTTGAAAACTGCAAGGAGGGTTTGGGCAAAATGTGACCGATCGCTGTTCTCAGTAATTGGCATATTTTTGGTATAAAATGTCCTAATTTAAACTGCGAATACGTGCAGAGAGCCAGAATTTGCCTCCAAAATATGGCTCAAGGGTGGAATTTGGAATATTTGGGATATTTTGAAAACTGCAGGGAGATTTTGGGCAAAATATGACCCACCGCCGCTGACAGTAATTTGAATTAATTCGGTATAAAATTCAAAATTTCAAACTGCTAATACGTGCAGAGAGCCACAATTTTGCTCCAAAATATGGCTCAAGCGTCGAATTTAGGATGTTTGCGATATTTTGAAAACTGCAGGGGAGATTTGGGCAAAATGTGATCTATCGCCGCTCTTAGTAATTTACATATTTTCGGTATAAAATGTCGTAATTTTAAACTGCGAATATGTGCTGAGAGCCAGAATTTGACTTCAAAATATGACTCAAGGGTCGAATTTGGGATGTTTGGAATATTTTGAAAACTACAGGGGGTTTGGGCAAAATGTGACCCATCGTCACTCTCAGTTATTGGCATATTTTCGGTATAAAATGAAATAATTTCAAACTGCAAATACGTGCAGAGAGCCCGAATTTGGCTCCAAAATATGACTCATGGGTCGAATTTGGGATGTTTGTGATATTTTGAAAACTGCAGGGAGTGGTTGGGCAAAATGTGATCCATTGCAGCTTTTAGTAATTGTCATGTTTTCGGTATAAAAATCGTAATTTCATACTGCGAATACGCGCAGAAAGCCAGAATTTGGCTCCAAAATATGGCTCAAGGGTCGAATTTGAGATGTTTGGGATGTTTTGCAAACTGCAGGGGAGTTTGGGCAAAATGTGACCCATCGCATCTTTCAGTAATTGGCATATTTTTAAGCGTCAAATTTGGGATGTTTGGGATAAAAAGTCGTAATTCAAACTGCCAATACGTGCAGAGAGCCAGAATTTGGCTCCAAAATAATTCTCAAGGGTCGAATTTGGGATGTTTGGGATATTTTGAAAACTGCAGGGAGGGATTGGGTAAAATGTGATCCATCGCCGCTCTCAGTAATTGGCATATTTTTGGTATAAAAAGACGTAATTTCAAACTGCGAATACGTGCAGAGAGCCAGAATTTGGCTACAAAATATGGCTCAAGGGTCGAATTTGGGATGTTTTGGATACTCTGAAAACTGCAAGGAGGGTTTAGGCAATATGTGATCCAACGCCGCTCTCAGTAATTGGCATATTTTCGGTATAAAATGTCCTAATTTAAACTGTGAATACGTGCAAAGAGCCAGAATTTGGCTCCAAAATTTGGCTCAAGGGGGGAATTTGGGATAATTGGAATCTTTTGAAAACTGAAGGGGGTTTTGGGCAAAATGTGACCTTGCGCCGGGGGCCTCGTAGCCTGGTGGATAGCGCGCAGGACTCGTAATTCTGTGGCGGGGGTTCGATTCCCGCACGAGGCAGAAACAAATGGGCAATGTTTCTTTCACCCTGAATGCCCCTGTTACCTAGCAGTAAATAGGTACCTGGGAGTTAGTCAGCTGTCACGGGCTGCTTCCTGGGGGTGGAGGCCTGGTCGAGGACCGGGCCGCGGGGACACTAAAGCCCCGAAATCATCGCAAGATAACCTCGCCGCTCACAGTAATTGGCATTATTTCGGAATAAAAAATTCGAAATTTCAAACTGCTAATACGTGCAGAGAGCCACAATTTTGCTCCAAAATATGGCTGAATCGTCGAATATAGGGTGTTTGCGATATTTTGAAAACTGCATGGCGGGGTTTGGGCAAAATGTGACCCATCGCTGCTCAAAGTAATTGGCATATTCTCGGTATAAAAAGTCGTAGTTTCAAACGGCGAATACGTGCAGTGAGCCACAATTTGGCTCCAAAATATGGCTCATGCGTCGAATTTGGGATGTTTTGGATATTTTGAAAACTGTAAGGAGGGTTTGGGCAAAATGTGACCCATCGCCGCTCTCAGTAATAGGCATATTTTTGGTATAAAATGTCCTAATTTAAACTGCGAATACATGCAGAGAGAAAGAATTTGCCTCCAAAATATGGCTCAAGGGTGGAATTTGGGATGTTTGGGATATTTTGAAAACTGCAGGGGGTTTTCGGGAAAATATGACCCTTCGCCGCTGACAGTAATTGGAATTATTTCGGTATAAAATTCAAAATTTCAAACTGCTAATACGTTCAGAGAGCCACAATTTTGCTCCAAAATATGGCTGAATCGTCGAATATAGGGTGTTTGCGATATTTTGAAAACTGCATGGCAGGGTTTGGGCAAAATGTGACCTATCGCTGCTCAAAGTAATTGGCATATTCTCGGTATAAAAAGTCGTAATTTCAAACGGCGAATACGTGCAGTGAGCCAGAATTTGCCTCCAAAATATGGCTCAAGAGTCGAATTTGGGATGTTTGGGATATTTTGAAAACTGCCGGAGGGATTTGGGCAAAATGTGATCTATCGCCGCTCTTAGTTTATTTACATATTTTCGGTATAAAATGTCGTAATTTTAAACTGCGAATATGTGCTGAGAGCCAGAATTTGGCTCCAAAATATGGCTCATGGGTCGAATTTGGGATGTTTGAGATAACTTGAAAACTGCAGAGAGGGTTTGGGCAAAATGTGATCCATCGCCGCTTTCAGTAATTGGCATATTTTCGGTATAAAAATTCGTAATTTCAAACTGCGAATACATGCAGAAAACCAAAATTTTGCTCCAAAATATGACTCAAGGGTCGAATTTGGGATGATTGGGATATTTTGAAAACTGTAGGAAGGGTTTGGGGAAAATGTGATCCATCGCTGCTTTCAGTAATTGTCATGCTTTCGGTATAAAAAAATCGTAATTTCATACTGCGAATACGCGCAGAAAGCCTGAATTTGGCTCCAAAATATGGCTCAAGGGTCGAATTTGGAATGTTTGGGATATTATGCAAACTGCAGGGGGGTTTGGGCAAAATATGACCCATCACTTCTCTCAGTAATTTGCATATTTTCAAGCGTCAAATTTGGAATGTTTGGGATAAAAAGTAGTATTTTCAAATTGCGAATACGTGCAGAGAGCGAGAATTTGGTTCCAAAATAATTCTCAAGAGTCGAATTTGGGATGTGTGGGATATTTTGAAAACTGCAGGGAAGGTTTGGGTAAAATGTGATCCATCGCCGCTCTTAGTAATTGGCATATTTTCGGTACAAAAAGTAGTAATTTCAAACTGGGAATATGTGCAGAGAGCCAGAATTTGGCTCCAAAATATGGCTCAAGCGTCTAATTCGGGATGTTTTGATATTTTGGAAGCTGCAGGGAGTGTTTGGGCAGAATGTGATCCATTCCCGCTTTCAATAATTGGAATATTTTCGGCATAAAAATGCGTAATTTAAAGCTGCGAATACGTGCAGAGAGCCAGAATTTGGCTCAAAAATATTGCTCTAGGGTCGAATTTGGGATGTTTTGGATATTTTGAAAACTGCAAGGAGGGTTTAGGCAATATGTGATCCATCGCCGCTCTAAGTAATTGGCATATTTTCGGTACAAAAAATCCTCAGGTAAAACTGCGAATACGTGCCATAATTTGGCTCCAAAACTTGGCTCAAGGGGGAATTTGGGATACTTGGAATATTTTGAAAACTGCAAGGGGTTTTGGGCAAAATGTGACCTTTCGGCGCTCACAGTAATTGGCATCATTTCGGAATAAAAAAATCGAAATTTCAAACTGCTAATACGTTCAGAGAGCCACAATTTGGCTCCAAAATATGGCTCAAGCGTCGAATTTGGGATGTTTTGGATATTTTGAAAACTGCAAGGAGGGTTTGGGCAAAATGTGACCCATCGCCGCTCTCATTAATTGGCATATTTTTGGTATAAAATGTCCTAATTTAAACTACGAATACGTGCAGAGAGCCAGAATTTGCCTCTAAAATATGGCTCAAGCGTCGAATTTGGGATGTTTGGGATAACTTGAAAACTGCAGAGAGGGTTTGGGCAAAATGTGATCCATCGCCGCTTTCAGTAATTGGCATATTTTCGGTACAAAAAATCCTCATGTAAAACTGCGAATACGTGCAGAGAGCTAGAATTTGGCTCCAAAATTTGGCTCAAGGGTGGAATTTGGAATATTTGGGATATTTTGAAAACTGCAGGGAGATTTTGGGCAAAATATGACCCACCGCCGCTGACAGTAATTTGAATTAATTCGGTATAAAATTCAAAATTTCAAACTGCTAATACGTGCAGAGAGCCACAATTTTGCTCCAAAATATGGCTCAAGCGTCGAATTTAGGATGTTTGCGATATTTTGAAAAACTGCAGGGGAGATTTGGGCAAAATGTGATCTATCGCCGCTCTTAGTAATTTACATATTTTCGGTATAAAATGTCGTAATTTTAAACTGCGAATATGTGCTGAGAGCCAGAATTTGGCTCCAAAATATGACTCATGGGTCGAATTTGGATGTTTGTGATATTTTGAAAACTGCAGAGAGTGGTTGGGCAAAATTGTGATCCATTGCAGCTTTAGTAATTGTCATGTTTTCGGTATAAAAATCGTAATTTCATACTGCGAATACAGCGCAGAAAGCCAGAATTTGGCTCCAAAATATGGCTCAAGGGTCGAATTTGAATGTTTGGGATGTTTTGCAAACTGCAGGGGGGTTTGGGCAAAATGTGACCCATCGCATCTTTCAGTAATTGGCATATTTTAAGCGTCAAATTTGGGATGTTTGGGATAAAAAGTCGTAATTCAAACTGCCAATACGTGCAGAGAGCCAGAATTTGGCTCCAAAATAATTCTCAAGGGTCGAATTTGGGATGTTTGGGATATTTTGAAAACTGCAGGGAGGGATTGGGTAAAATGTGATCCATCGCCGCTCTCAGTAATTGGCATATTTTTGGTATAAAAAGACGTAATTTCAAACTGCGAATACGTGCAGAGAGCCAGAATTTGGCTACAAAATATGGCTCAAGGGTCGAATTTGGGATGTTTTGGATACTCTGAAAACTGCAAGGAGGGTTTAGGCAATATGTGATCCAACGCCGCTCTCAGTAATTGGCATATTTTCGGTATAAAATGTCCTAATTTAAACTGTGAATACGTGCAAAGAGCCAGAATTTGCTCCAAAATTTGGCTCAAGGGGGGAATTTGGGATAATTGGAATCTTTTGAAAACTGAAGGGGTTTTGGGCAAAATGTGACCTTGCGCCGGGGCCTCGTAGCCTGGTGGATAGCGCGCAGGACTCGTAATTCTGTGGCGGGGGTTCGATTCCCGCACGAGGCAGAAACAAATGGGCAATGTTTCTTTCACCCTGAATGCCCCTGTTACCTAGCAGTAAATAGGTACCTGGGAGTTAGTCAGCTGTCACGGGCTGCTTCCTGGGGTGGAGGCCTGGTCGAGGACCGGGCCGCGGGGACACTAAAGCCCCGAAATCATCGCAAGATAACCTCGCCGCTCACAGTAATTGGTATTATTTCGGAATAAAAAAATTCGAAATTTCAAACTGCTAATACGTGCAGAGAGCCACAATTTTGCTCCAAAATATGGCTGAATCGTCGAATATAGGGTGTTTGCGATATTTTGAAAACTGCATGGCGGGGTTTGGGCAAAATGTGACCCATCGCTGCTCAAAGTAATTGGCATATTCTCGGTATAAAAAGTCGTAGTTTCAAACGGCGAATACGTGCAGTGAGCCACAATTTGGCTCCAAAATATGGCTCATGCGTCGAATTTGGGATGTTTTGGATATTTGAAAACTACAAGGAGGGTTTGGGCAAAATGTGACCCATCGCCGCTCTCAGTAATAGGCATATTTTTGGTATAAAATGTCCTAATTTAAACTGCGAATACATGCAGAGAGCCAGAATTGCCTCCAAAATATGGCTCAAGGGTGGAATTTGGGATGTTTGGGATATTTTGAAAACTGCAGGGGGTTTTCGGCAAAATATGACCCTTCGCCGCTGACTGTAATTGGAATTATTTCGGTATAAAATTCAAAATTTCAAACTGCTAATACGGCAGAGAGCCACAATTTAGCTCCAAAATATGGCTCAAGCGTCGATTTGGGATGTTTTGGATATTTTGAAAACTGCAAGGAGGGTTTGGGCAAAATGTGACCCACCGCCGCTCTCAGTAATTGGCATATTTTTTTGTATAAAATGTCCTAATTTAAACTACGAATACGTGCAGAGAGCCAGAATTTGGCTCCAAAATATGGCTCAAGCGTCGAATTCGGATGTTTGGGATATTTGAAAACTGCAGGGAGGGTTTGGGCAAAATGTGATCTATCGCTGCTTTAGTAATTGTCATATTTTCGGTATAAAAAATCGTAATTTCATACTGCGAATACGCGCAGAAAGCCAGAATTTGGCTCCAGAATATGGCTCAAGGGTCGAATTTGGGATGTTTGGATGTTTTGCAAACTGAGGGGTGTTTGGGCAAAATGTGACCCATCGCATCTTTCAGTAATTGGCATATTTTTAAGCGTCAAATTTGGGGTGTTTGGGATAAAAAGTAGTATTTTCAAATTGCGAATACGTGCAGAGAGCCGAGAATTTGGTTCCAAAATAATTCTCAAGAGGTCGAATTTAGGGATGTTTGGGATACTTTGAAAACTGCAGGGAGGGTTTGGGTAAAATGTGATCCATCGCCGCTCTCAGTAATTGGCATATTTTTCGGTATAAAAAGTAGTAATTTCAAACTGCGAATACGTGCAGAGAGCCAGAATTTGGCTCCAAAATATGGCTCAAGCGTCTAATTCGGGATGTTTTGATATTTTGGAAAGCTGCAGGGAGTGTTAGGGCAGAATGTGATCCATTCCCGCTTTCAATAATTGGAATATTTTCGGCATAATAAATGCGTAATTTTAAACTTGCGAATACGTGCAGAGAGTCCAGAATTTGGCTCAAAAATATGGCTCTAGGGTCGAATTTGGGATGTTTTGGATATTTTGAAAACTGCAAAGGAGGGTTTAGGCAATATGTGATCCATCGCCGCTCTAAGTAATTGGCATATTTTCGGTACAAAAAATCCTCAGGTAAAACTGCGAATACGTGCAGAGAGCCATAATTTGGCTCCAAAACTTGGCTCAAGGGGGGAATTCGGGATACTTTGGAATATTTTGAAAACTGCAAGGGGTTTTGGGCAAAATGTGACCATTTCGGCGCTCAGTAATTGGCATCATTTCGGAATAAAAAAATTCGTAAATTTCAAACTGCTAATACTGTTCAGAGAGCCACAATTTGGCTCCAAAAATATGGCTCAAGCGTCGAATTTGGGATGTTTTGGATATTTTGAAAACTGCAAGGAGGGTTTGGGCAAATGTGACCCATCGCCGCTCTCATTAATTGGCATATTTTTGGTATAAAATGTCCTAATTTAAACTACGAATACGTGCAGAGAGCCAGAATTTGCCTCTAAAATATGGCTCAAGGGTGGAATTTTGGGATGTTTGGGATATTTTGAAAACTGCAGGGGGTTTTGGGCAAAATATGACCCTTCGCCGCTGACAGTAATTGGAATTATTTCGGTATAAAATTCAAAATTTCAAACTGCTAATACGTGCAGAGAGCCACAATTTTGCTCCAAAATATAGCTCAAGCGTCGAATTTAGGATGTTTGCGATATTTTGAAAACTGCTTGCGGGGTTTGGGCAAAATGTGACCCATCGCTGCTCAAAGTAATTGGCATATTCTCGGTATAAAAAGTCGTAATTTCAAACGGCGAATACGTGCAGTGAGCCAGAATTTGCTTCTAAAATATGGCTCAAGAGTCGAATTTGGGATGTTTGGGATATTTTGAAAACTGCAGGGGGGATTTGGGACAAATGTGATCTATCGCCGCTCTTAGTAATTTACATATTTTCGGTATAAAATGTCGTAATTTTTAACTGCGAATATGTGCTGAGAGCCAGAATTTGGCTACAAAATATGGCTCAAGGGTCGAATTTGGGATAACTTGAAAACTGCAGAGAGGGTTGGGCAAATTGTGATCCATCGCCGCTTTCAGTAATTGGCATATTTTCGGTACAAAAAGTCGTAATTTCAAACTGCGAATACATGAAGATAGCCAAAATGTGGCTCCAAAATATGGCTCAAGGGTCGAATTTGGGATGTTTGGGATATTTTGAAAACTGCAAGGAGGGTTGAGGCTAAATGTGATCCATCGCCGCACTCAGTAATTAGCATATTTACGGTATAAAAAGTCGTAATTTCAAATTGCGAATACGTGCAGAGAGCAAGAATTTGGCTTCAAAATATAGCTCATGGGTCGAATTTGGGATGTTTGGGATATTTTGAAACTACAGGTGGGTTCGGGCAAAATGTGACCCATCATCGCTCTCAGTAATTGGCCATATTTTTGGTATAAAATGAAATAATTTCAAACTGCGAATACGTGCAGAGAGCCTGAATTTGGCTCCAAAATATGGCTCAAGCGTCGAATTTCAGATGTTTGGTATATTTTGGAAAACTGCAGGGAGGGTTTGGGCAAAATGTGATCCATCTCTGCTTTCAGTAATTGTCATGTTTTCGGTATAAAAAAATCGTAATTTCATACTGCGAATACGCGCAGAAGCCAGAATTGGGCTCCAAAATATGGCTCAAGGGTCGAATATGGGATGTTTGGGATATTTTGCAAACTGCAGAGAGGTTTGGGCAAAATGTGACCCATCGCTTCTTTCCAGTAATTGGCATTTTTTCAAACGTCAAATTTGGGATGTTTGGGATAAAAAGTCGTAATTTCAAACTGCGAATACGTGCAGAGAGCCAGAATTTGGCTGCAAAATAATTCTCAAGGGTCGAATTTGAGATGTTTGGGATATTTTGAAAACTGCAGGGAGTCTTTGGGTAAAATCTGATCCATCGCCGCTCTCAGTAATTGGTGTGGGATATCTGGGGCTTGACTCATATATTCAATTATTTACTTATTTGATTTAATAAATCGAAGGACCACCCACTTTTGAGAAAAGAGGGTAAACTAATAAAAGTGATCATTAGAATAACACTAGAGAACCAGTGTCTATGGATAATTATTAAAAGGATAATCACTTGAAATAATGAATGGACTGTATTATTAATTAATTAAAGTCAGAGCCTCAGAGACCTACATTGGCGGGGTATTTCTAGAAATTCATATACATCTAGGAACCAGTGTGGTTCGCCACCAGTTCATTGCTGAGTAAATGATATTATAAATCTAAACTACTATAGATTCAAATATGAGAACTCAAATTGTGAATATTAAAGATCATGAATTACTGAGCAACAGTCAGAGCAAACACTTTAACTATCAATCATCATTTCTGGTAACAATCTATTCAATGCAAAGATTCTACAGGAATTATATAAGAATCAAAATCATATTAAATAAATTTGTACGAAAAATGTCTTAGCTTTAAGACGATTTCTGTAACATCATTTCGTCATTCGTCCTCGTGTTCACAGGATCTCCACAAAGAAAGAACTCGAGGTAAATATCACGAATGATGAGAAATAACTTGATGACTCCTCGCATACACGCTGAAATCAGAGAAATTTAAGTAGCATTTGAATAGGCTACGTTTTATTTTCAATATTCATGAAAACGGAGGAAATTGTCGAACTTTTACTAACGTTGTATATTGGGTATCCTCGCTATATGACGACAAACTACTCACAAATATATAATCTAGGATGATGCATCAAACGAGAAACATATACTTCCACCGTCCACTGCTGTGTACGTGTAATTACGGGTCTTGGCTTCAATTGTTGACGCGTTATTAACTGGCTAGGCACTATAGAAGACGTGGATAAGTAATTATTAACTGTTGACCGAGTATCAGCGTAATTCATGCCGATAAGTTCCCCAGTCACTACCACGTGTCTCGCCACACTTCACGCCAGGGATGCCTTCTCCCGCACAATGGCGTCGCCGCCTCCCTCAACCCGTCTCTCGCATTCACCACAGAAATTATTTATCACGAATAATTCTTTTCCGCGCAATTATGGATGTAATACGTTAATGAGAACTGGGTTGCAGTTATAGGGATTTAAATATTATCATATTCTCGTTTTATGGTGTCAAACGAGAAATGGAGAAGATTTTATTTTCTCCATGACATTCGTACGTAACAGAAAGGACTGCTACTACATAACAATTTTAGTTAATAACTCTCGGTTTGAGATTATTGGGAGTTGTATTATCCGTAAGTAATTATTACACGGAATACTGAAAATTTTAGAGAACCACATTCAATTCTCTAACCCATTGGTAATAAATGCGTCTAACTGGACATTATCTGACCCAATGTTGCTACTCTATTTCATGAGAATTCTAGCATTAATACACAGATGAAATGGTTAATTTATGTTGACACTACCGTTAGTGAAATTAGTAACTACTGTAGTTAGTATATAATGATAATGATTAATTATAATACAATAGTAGTTTATTAGTTTTGGAAATTTCCAACATAACTCCGGGGGGAGAAAACTCGGGTCGCAGTGCAATGTTGAGTACTAACGTACCTATCCCGAAGTTAGTATTAATGTTAGTATGTTAGTACACACATAACGGATGTCCCGTAATTGTCAAGGACATACAAGAATTTTAAGTCTTGTAAAGGAACTCATGTTGAATGAAACATGGAATTGTGAATCATCTAAAGTTAATGACTAATAAAGCCTACAATATACTCTGTGACTGGTGTCGCTATGACATGTAACGTTTATGTTACTAAGTTTTGCAAACTCATAGATACTCTAGATGAAATAATATTATAGTTGATTGCCTATACAAACAAATTAAGGATTAAATCATACAATTTAAAGTAACTGAGAATCCACTGTGAGGTGAATGTTTTGGGTCATTGTGACTTGTAACTGATTTGTTACTTGATATCACAACACAGCATCATCATGATTACTCAAATTGTATGGGAAATTATTTGCTCTTAGTCAGAGCCATAATAGGATTGTAGTTTCCGTTTGCATTGTTGAGCAGCTGCTCTAGTGGGGCGGGTGCTCGGTGGATCAGAATTGTTGTCCTCGGAAACTGTTGGTGAAGCTGGTTCTGATAAACACTCTCGTTCTGCTAATTCGAGAGGTACCAACTTCTCTAAGGTTTTTAGGGTAGTAGTGCCTCGGCACAAAACCCTTACTACTCTCAGGATGCCTTGGTGATATTTGGATAGCAACAATTTTGCCTATAGGCCATTCTGACCTTGGTCCATCACTGTCAACCAATACTTGGTCTCCTGGTTTAAGTTGAACTTTATTATAGGGGCTCGAAGCTTCATAATGGTACTCTCGTAGAGCTGTGAGGTACTCTCGAGTCTACACCTCATTCCACCTTTCAATTACTTTCGAGAGATGTTGGTAACTTTCTACTAAGTCACTCCTGGTTACATGGGAAAGGTCGACGGGGTCCTCTTCTGCCAAAGGTATCAGAGGGCTCAGCAGGCCTCCATGTATTAAATGCGAGGGACTCAGAGGTTCTCTCTGTGAGAAATCATCTGATAGGTAAGTTAATAGGCGATTGTTGACTCGCGCCTCAATTTCCACGATGAGTGTTTGGAGTTCGGAGTAACTAATTTTCTGTCGATGCAAGGTCTTCCTTAAACATTTCTTGACAGTCCCTATCATACGTTCGTAGACCCCACCTTGCCAGGGGGCTCTAGGAGCAATAAATTTCCAATGGCATTGTCGTCTCTGCAGGACAGACTGCACTTCTGGATGATTCCATATCTCTCGTAGGCAGGCTTCTCCTGCCACAAAATTTGAACCATTATCAGATATCATTAGTTTGGGACAGGATCTGCGAGCTGCAAATCTACGAAAAGCTTGGATGAAGGCTTCGGCACTCATGTCAGAAGTCACTTCTAGATGTACGTCTCGTGTGGTAGCACACGTGAAGAGGCAAATATAAGCTTTCACTGGTATCTTATCTGGATTGCCAGTGAGAAGCAAGGCTCCTGTGTAATCGACACCAGTGGTCTCAAAGGGACGAAGATGAACTACTCTCTCCTTAGGGAGTGATGGAGGTCCTGGGTAAGGACACACTCGAGCGTCGTATCTTTTGCAGATTACACAGAACTTAATGATTGATTTGACAGTTTGACGACCTTGAGAAAGCCAATATTTCTGTCTGAGGTCGGTGAGAGTGTCTAACACTCCGCCATGCAAAGTAACATATTGATGGTGATGCAAAATTAGAAGTTTTGTAATAATGTGGTGACGTGGTAGAAGGATCGGATTCTTTGTATCCAAATCAATTTTTGCATGAAGCAAACGTCCTCCACACCTTAATATATTATGAGTGTTGGTATCATACCAGACACCTAGAGACTTGGTTAATTTATCTGGAAGATTTTCATATTCACTTCCCTTTACTCCCTGAGTGACACCCTGTGGTTCCTGGGTGACACCCTGTGGTCCCTGGGGCACACCCTGTGGTCCCTGGGTGACACCCTGTGGTCATTGGGTGACACCCTGTACTCGAAGGGTGACAGACACCCTGTGGTATCTGGGTGACACCCTGTGGGCCCTGGGTGACACCTTGTGGTCCCTTGGTGACACCCTGTACTCCCTGGGAGACACCATGTGGTCCCTGGGTGACACCCTGTGGTTCCTGGGTGACACCCTGTACTCCCTAGGTGACACTCTGTGGTCCCTAGGTGACACTCTGTGGTCGCTGGGTGACACCCTGTACTCCATGGGTGACATCCTGTGGTCCCTGGGTGACACCTTGTACTCCCTGAGTGACACCCTGTGGTCTCTGAGTGACACCCTGTGGTCCCTGGGTGACACCCTATGGTCCCTGGGTGACACACTGTGGTCCCTGGGTGACTCCCTGTGGCTCCTTCGATCCCTGGGTGACACCCTTTGGTCCCTGGGTGACTTCCTGTGGTCCTTGGGTGACACCCTGTGGTGCCTGGGTAGCATGCTGTGGTCCCTGGGTGACACCCTGTGGTTCCCTGGGTGACACCCTATTGTCCCTGGACGACACCCTTTGGGCCTGGGTGACACCATGTAGTCCTTGAGTGACTCCCTGTGGTCCCTGGGTGACACCCTGTGGTCCCTGGGGTGACACCCTGTGATCCCTGGGTGACACCCTGTGGTCAATGGGTGACACCCTGTGGTCCGTGGGTGACACCCTGTGGTCCCTGAATGACACCCTTTGGTCCCTTGGTGACACCCTATAGTCCCTGAGTGACACCCTGTGGTCCCTGGGTGACACCCTGTGGTCCCTGGGTGACACCCTGTGATCCCTGGATGACACCCTGTGGTCCCTGTGTGACACCGTGTACTCCTTGGGTGACACCCTGTGGTTCCTGGATGACACCCTGTGGTCCCTGGGTGACACCCTGTACTCGCTGGGTGACAGACACCCTGTGCCCAGGAAACAATTTTAGGTTGCCACAACGTATCTGGAAAGTGTTGGAAAGTATGGGCAACGTTTTATTTTTATGCATTAGATGCGTAATTTTGTGTGGATGTAAATAAGTTTCTGAAACGTATTGCACGAAACGTTGGCAAAAAAAAATTTGAAACCTTGTGGCAACCTTAAATGTTTCATAAACGTACTTTTTTATTGCAGTTATTTATATAAATGTAGAAATATAAAAGTATATTTCTATATTTAGTAAAATGAAACTGGTCATAATAAGGGTTAATTCATCATTTTTATTCATATTCTTAGGAAAGGTCGAGGAGGAAGGAGGAAGAATTCCAGGTAAGAGGATGAGGTCGATGAGGAAGGAGGAGAGATCAAGGAGGAAGGAGGAGGTCGACGCAGAGGAGGAAGGAGGATGAGGTAGAGGAGGAAGTTTAAGAGGACACTGAGGTGGAGGAGGGCGAGGAGGAGGAGTAGGGTGAGGAGGAAGGAGCAGGAGGGCGAGGAGGAAGGAGGAAGAAGGAGAGCGAGGAGGAGGGCGCAAAGGAAGGAATAGGAGGTCGAGGAGGAAGGAGGAGGAGGGCAAGGAGGAGGAGAAGGAAGGAGGAATAGATCCAGGTAAGAGGGTGAAGTCGAGGAGAAAGGAGGAGGTCGAGGAGGAAGTAGGAAGGAGGAGGGCGAGGGAGGAGGGTAAGGAGGAGGAGGGCGAGGAGGAGGACGAGGAGGCGAGCGAGGAGGAACGAGGAGGAGGCAAGCGAGGAGGAAGGAGGAAAGAGGAGGAGAGCGAGGAGGAAGAGGGCTAGGAAGAAGGAGGAGAGCGAGGAGGGCGAGAAGAAAGGAATAGGAGGTCGAGGAGGAAGGAGGAGGAGGGGAGCAAGGAGAAGGCAGACGAGGAGGAAGGAGAGGGAGGAGAGCAAGGAGGAAGGAGGAGGAGGAGGGCAAGAAGGAAGGAGGGGAAGGAGGAGGAGGAAGGAGGTGGAGGAAGAAGAAGGGCAAGGAGGAAAGAATAGGAGGGCAAAGAGGAGGAGGGCGAGGAGGGAGGAAGGAGGAGGAGGACAGCGTGGAGGAGGAGGAGGAGGCAAGCGAGGAGGAAGGAGGAAAGAGAGGAGAGCGAGGAGGAAGGAGGAAGAGGGCTAGGAAGAAGGAGGAGAGTGAGAAGGAAGGAATAGGAGGTCGAGGAGGAGGGAAGCAAGGAGGAAGAAGGCGGACGAGGAGGGCAAGGAGGAAGGAGAGGGAGGAGAGCAAGGAGGAAGGAGGAGGAGGAGGGCAAGGAGGGAGGAAGGAGGGCAAGGAGGGAGGAAGGAGGAGGAGGAGAGTGAGGAGGGAGGAGGAGGGAGTGTTATGATCTCAGCCTACAGGAAAAACAAGTCTCCCCCTAGAGAGTTATTCAACAAGCCTGACCTGACTAGGAGGTCGGAAATACAGACATGAAGATTCATATGTAAAAATAATTGGGTAAATTTTACACGGAGTTTAAAATTATGAGCAGTGAATAAGAAAACAGATAAATGACTGGTTAGGAGATGTGGATAATTTGCTGGAGGCATGAGGCTCGCTTCTGGAGGGCTTTGACCTCACTTGAGGCCAGACATCGCAGGGGGAAAGCCGCGCTCCATTTGAGCTCCTGTCAGAAAGGAACCCTAGTGATATATCTCCAAGAGAAGAGAAGTGGGCAGACGTGCCAGCTGCGGAATTGAGCTGAGAACGTTGTGGTCTCAAGTCCTGGACGGCGTGGAGAGTTTATTAAGCTGCTCAGAGACATTTTCGTGGGCTGTGTTTAGCACCCTATCTTGAGGTTATCTTGAGATGATTTCGGGGCTTTAGTGTCCCCGCGGCCCGGTCCTCGACCAGGCCTCCACCCCTAGGAAGCAGCCCGTGACAGCTGACTAACACCCAGGTACCTATTTTACTGCTAGGTAACAGGGGCATAGGGTGAAAGAAACTCTGCCCATTGTTTCTCGCCGGCACCTGGGATCGAACCCAGGACCACAGGATCACAAGTCCAGCGTGCTGTCTGCCTGGCCGACCGGCTCCCTAGACCAGACCGCCCTGACCAGACTCCGTCAGAGGGATAGCGCCCTCGACTAGACAATCTGTGGTAAACACGATTTAAGCCAGTTCATAGTGATTGCTTGTAGTTGGTCGTGTGCCCAGCGACAGTAGCAATGTTTATTTATAAGTTAGAAATGTTTTGGTAATGCAGGAAGCCTAAATGAGAGGACGGAGATGAGAGAGACAGCTGGAGGGACGAGCAGCGTGTCCACTCCCTTTCGACCGCCTGAAGCCAACTGACGGAGCCCAGCTCCTGGCGGCGGAGGACCCTCCCTGAGTGAGTGAGGCCCGCCGGGCGAGGTGGAGCATGGACCAGCCCAATGGGGGATTCCACTCTCACTGCATGTAGAGAGCGGAAAGATGTTAGATGCAAACACATTGTGTGGATTATTTCGTCTATGTGTTTACAAGGAAACATTTTATTGGAGTGTCACTGGGTTGCAGGTTTGTCTTTGGGGAAGAAGTTCTAAATGATTACTTGTAGGGAGGTGTTTGGTTGTCATTAGCGTGCAAGACGCAGTGAAAGGCGAGTGATAGTTTGCATTTTTGTACCAAGGTGTTTGTACTGAAGTATAGAGTTACAGTTATAGGCTGGATTACCTACAGTTGTATGTGTTCTAGGACTGATAGGGTGATCGATTGATCATTGTTGTGTATCAAGGAACATTTATACTGATATATGTTATTGCATTCATATGCTGATTTTCCTTGTACATGTTTATAGATATATATATATTCTCTTGTTGATAGTGCAACATTGTATCATAGGACTTGACCTACTTGAGGAGGTTGGTAATATTAGGTGGTGAATCAGGAGATAGAATACCACTTGATAAGCTGATGATAGAGTTCTGATGGTGTTGGAGTGCAACCTGATTGTAATAGTATAGAGTATAGGATTCATTACTATTATATGTGTGTGTGTATTGTGTATGTGCTTTGTCCAGTAAATGTATTCCAATTTGCTGGTGTTTGCCTTGTCCTAGTGAAGCTTCCCAGGAAATAGTAAAGAAAGAGAGAGAGAGAGAGAGAGAGAAAGAACCAAGAACCACCGCTGTGGACAGGGTAGGACGGAAAATTAGCAAGTCAAAGGGGATTGAGGAGATCATATCACATAAGGAGAGAGTGGGGAGTCACAGCGGCTCGAGTGGGTGTGTGCACGTGACAACGAGGCTTAGTTTTGGAGCCGCATCCCCCAAACGTTGACGTTGAGCCCCTCTCCAAGAGCCAGAAGTGCCCAGTGTGATCTCCTGGTAAAGTATAAGCACTCTACCGACTTGCGGGTTGGGTTGTCCAGAAAGAAGGATCAACGACAACAACACCACCAACCCACACTATAATAAAGGAGGAGGGCGAGGAGGAGGAAGGAGGAGTAGGAGGGCAAAGAGGAAGGAGGAGGAGGAGAGCGAGGAGGAAGGAGGAAGAGGGAGGGCGAGGTGGAAAGAGGAGGGCGAGGAGGAAGGAGGAGAGCGAGGAAAAAGGAGGAGGGCGAGGAGGAGGAAGGAGGAGGGCGAGGAGGAGGAAGGAGGAGGGTAAGGAGGAGGAAGGCGAGGAGGAGGGCGAGAAGGAAGGCGAGGAGGAGGGCGAGAAGGAAGGAATAGGAGGTCAAGGAGGAGGAGGGCAAGGAAGAAGGAGGAGGAGGAGGGCGAGGAGGAAGGAGGAGGAGAAGGAGAGCGAGGAGAAAGGAGGAGGGCGAGGAGGGTAAGGAGGAGGAGGGCGAAGAGGAAGGAGGAGGAGGCGAGCGAGGAGGAAGAAGGAAAGAGGAGGAGAGTGAGGAGGAAGGAGGAAGAGGGCTAGGAAGAAGGAGAGCGAGGAGGGCGAGAAGGAAGGAATAGGACGTCAAGGAGGAAGGAGGAAGAGGGCGAGGAGGAAGGAGGAGGAGGAGAGCAAGGAGGAAGGAAGGAGGAGGCCAAGGAGGTGGAGGAAGAAGGAGGGCAAAGAGGAGGAGGAGGGCGAGGAAGGAGGAGGAGTAGGAGGGAGAGGAGAAAGGAGGAGGGCGAGGAGGGAGGAAGGAGGAGAGTGAGGAGGAAGGAGGAGGAGGGCCAGGAGGAGAGGGCGAGAAGGAAGGAGGAGGAGGGCAAAGAAGGAGGAGGAGGGCGAAGAGGGAGGAGGAGGAATGAGGAGGAGGAAGGAGTTGGGCAAGGAGGAGGAGAGCGAGGAGGAAGGAGGAGGGCGAGGAGGATGGAGGAGGAGAGCGAGGAGGAAGGATGAGGAGCAGGGCGAGGAGGAAGGAGGGTGAGGAGGGCGAGGAGGAAGGAGGAGTAGTAGGGCGAGGAGGGAGAGGGAGGAGGAGGCGTGTGAGGAGTAAGGAGGAGGGCAAAAAGGAAGGAGGAGGAGGAGGACGAGAAGGAAGGAGGGGGAATGAGAAGGGCGAGGAGGAAGGAGGAGGGCGAGGAGGAAGGAGGAGAAGAAGGGCAAAGAGGAAGAGAAGAGCGATGAGGAGGGTGAGAAGGAAGGAATAGGAGGTCGCGGAGGAAAGAGGAGGAGGAGGGCGAGGAGGAAGGAGGAGGAGGGCGAGGAGGAGGAAAGAGGAGGAGAGCGAGGAGGAAGGAGGAAGAGGGCGAGGAGAAAGATGGAGGAAGAAGGAGGGCAACGAGGAAGGAGGAGGAGGAGGAGGAGGAGGAGGAGGAGGAGGAGAGCAAGGAGGAAGGAAGAGGGCGAGGAGGAAGGAGGAGGAGGAGGGCGAAGAGGAAGGAAGAGTAGTAGGGCGAGGAGGGAGATGGAGGAGTAGGTGGGTGAGGAGTAAGGAGGAGGGCGAGAAGAACGGAGGAGGAGGAGGGCAAGGAGGAGGAGGGCGAGGAGGAAGGAAGAGTATTAGGGCGAGGAGGGAGATGGAGGAGTAGGTGGGTGAGGAGTAAGGAGGAGGGCGAGAAGAACGGAGGAGGAGGAGGGCAAGGAGAAGAGTGCGAGGAAGATGAAGGAGGAGAGCGAGGAGGAGGGCGAGAAGGAAGGAATAGGAGGTCGAGGAGGAAGGAAGAGGAGGGCGAGGAGGAAGGAGGAGGAGAAGGAGAGCGAGGAGGAAGGAGAGGAGGAGAGAAGGAGGAGGGTAAGGAGGAGGAGGAAGGAGGTGGAGGAAGAAGGAGGGCAAGGAGGAGGAGGAAGACGAGGAGGAAGAAGGAGGAGGAGGAGGAGGAAGGAAGAGTAGTAGGGCGAGGAGGGAGAGGGAGGAGGAGGTTGGTGAGGAGTAAGGAGGAGGGCGAGAAGGAAGGAGAAGGGCAAGGAGGAAGGAGGAGTAGGGCAATGAGGAAGGAGGTGGAGGAAGAAGGAGGAGGGTGAGGAGGAAGGAGGAGGGCGAGAAGGAAGGAGGAGGAGGGTGAGGAAGAAGAAGGAGGGCGAAGAGAGAGGATGAGGAACGAAAAGGAGGAAGGAGGAGTAGGGTGAGGAGGAAGGAGGAAAAGGCGAGGAGGAAGGAGGAGGAGGATGGAGGAGGACGAGGAGGAAGGAGGAGGGCGAGGAGGAAGGAGGATGGAGGAGGAGAGTGAGGAGGAAGGAGGAGAGTGAGGAGGAAGGAGGAGGAGGGCGAGGAAGAAGGAGGAGTAGTAGGGCGAGGAGGGAGAGGGAGGAGGAGGGCGAAGAGGAAGGAGGAGGGCGAGGAGGAAGGAGGAGGAGGGCGAGGAGGAGGAGGAGAGCGAGGAGGAAGGAGGAAGAATTCCAGGTAAGAGGATGAGGTCGAGGCGAAAGGAGGAGGTCAAGGAGGTAGGAGGAGGGCGAGGAGGAAGGAGGAGGGCGAGGAGGAAGAAGGAGGAGGACGAGGAGGAAGGAGGAGGAGGAGGGCGAGGAGGAAGGAGGAGGAGGGCGAGGAGGAGGAGGAGGAGAGGAGGGCGAGGAGGAAGGAGGAGGAAGGCGAAAAGGAAGGAGGAGGATGTTAAAGAGGAGGTTAAGGAAAAGAGCAAGAAGATAGGAGTAGGAGTAGAGAGGGTAGGAGTAGTACAGGTAAGAGGTGGAGGGGAAGAGGAGGAGTAAGAGAAGGGGGATGAGAAGGAAGGGGAAGAGGAGGGGTAGAGAGGAGGGGTTAGAGAAGGGGAAGAGGAGGGGTAGAGAGGAGGGGTTAGAGAAGGGGAAGAGGAGGGGTAAGAGAAGGAGGGTAAGGCGGGGGGAGGAGTAAGAGAAGGGGGATGATGAGGAAAGGGAAGAGAGGAGGGGGAAGGGAAGGAGGGATGAGAAGAAAAGGGAAGAGGAGGGGGAAGGGTATGGGAAAGGGGATGAGAAGGATGGGGAAAAGGAGGGGGAAATGAAGGGGATGAGGAGGAAGGGGCAAAGGAGGAGGAGGGGTAAGAGAAGGGGGGATGAGTAGGAAGGGGAAGTGAGGAGGGGTAAGAGAAGAAAGGTGAAGAGCAGGGGAAGGGATAACTGTGCACTTGAGACAGTTAATAAGAACACGCCAATATATAAGACAACAAAACGTTTTCAGATTCTTTCACACCACTTTCCAGCAACATTTACAATTTATATAAATTATTTTAGGGAATATACATACATTTTATATTTAAAAATGATATTAGTGTTTAGTGGAATACATAAGGAGTCAAATTTTGTTAAAAAGAGCGATTTTTAGAAATTTAGAAAACTACTTTTTCTGATCATAGAATAACTAAATGTATTTTGAAGGTTTCATTCAGCCATTAAATATCATTCACAATTTATTAATGAATTTACAAACAAAATCCATAAAATTTATATTTAAACATGTAAAAACTATTTGTAATACATTAGGAACAAAATAGTTGTAGAAAAACAATTTATTATAAAACCTTTGTGTTTGGATTTTTGGATTAAAAGTTTCTCAAAGGCTCATCTGCACCATTTTCAATGCAAGTCATTCCTACACCTATGGGAAGAGATGAACGTTTTCTATATGATTTGTGTTTGCTGGGTGGTCCCTGGGTTACACCCTGTGGTCCCTGGGTGACACCTTCTACTCCCTGAGTGACACCCTGTGGTTCCTGGGAGACACCCTCTGCATGGTCCCTCGGTGACACCCTGTGGTCCTTGGGTGACACCCTGTACTCCCTGGGTGACACCCTACAGTCCCTGGGTGACACCCCTGTGGTCCCAGGGTGACACCCTGTACTCCCTGGGAGACACCATGTGGTCCCTGGGTGACACCCTGTGGTCCCTGGGTGACACCCCTGTGGTCCCAGGGTGACACCCTGTGGTCCTTTGGGTGACACCCTTTACTCCCTGGGTGACAGACACTGTGGTCCCTGGGTAACACCCTGTGGTCCCTGGGTGACACCCTGTGGTCTCTGGGAGGACACCCTGTACTTCCTGGGTGACTCCCTGTACTCCCTGGGAGGACACCCTGTGGTCCCTGAGGTGACACCCTGTGGTCCCCTGGGTGACACCCCTGTGGTACCTGTGGTGCCCCCCTGTGGTCCCTGGGTGACACCCTGTTGTCCGTGGGTGCACCCCCTGCGATCCTGGGTGACACGCTGTGTGGTCCCTGGGTGACACCCTGTGGTTCCTGGGTGATACCCTGTGGTCCCTGGGTGATGCCCTGTGATCCCTAGGTGACACCTTGTGGTCCCTGGGTGACACCCTGTACTCCCTGGGTGACACCCTGCGGTCCCTGAGTGACACCCTGTGGTCCCTGGGTTACACTATGTGGTCCCTAGTTTACACCCAGTGGTCCCTGGGTGACACCCTGTTGTCCGTGGGTGGCACCCTGCGATCCCTGGGTGACACGCTGTGGTCCCTGGGTGACCACCCTGTG
Source organism: Procambarus clarkii (assembly GCF_040958095.1). Classification (NCBI taxonomy): domain Eukaryota; kingdom Metazoa; phylum Arthropoda; class Malacostraca; order Decapoda; family Cambaridae; genus Procambarus; species Procambarus clarkii. Next base: position 5,430,917 of record NC_091207.1, read on the forward strand.
GTTCCTGGGTGATACCCTGTGGTCCCTGGGTGATGCCCTGTGATCCCTAGGTGACACCTTGTGGTCCCTGGGTGACACCCTGTACTCCCTGGGTGACACCCTGCGGTCCCTGAGTGACACCCTGTGGTCCCTGGGTTACACTATGTGGTCCCTGGGTGACACCCTGTGATCCCTGGGTGACACCCTGTGTTCCCTGGTGACACTCTGTACTCCCTGAGTGACACCCTGTGGTCCCTGAGTGACACCCTGTGGTTCCTGGGTGACACCCTGTGGTCCCTGGGTGACACCTTGTGGTCCCTGGGTGATACCCTGTGATCCCTGGGAGACACCTTGTGGTCCTTGGTGACACCCTGTACTCCCTGGGTGACACCCTGTGGTCCCTGAGTGACACCCTGTGATCCGTGGGTGACACCCTATGGTCCCTGGGTGACACCCTGTGGTCCCTGGGTGACACCCTGTGACCCCTGGGTGACACCCTATGGTCTCTGGGTGACACCCTGTACTCCCTGGGTGACACCCTGTGGTCCCTGAGTGATACCTTGTGGTCCCTGGGTGACACCCTGTGGTCCCTCGGTGACACCCTGTGGTCCTTGGGGGACACCCTGTGGTCCCTGGGTGACACCCTTTGGTCCTTGGGTGACACCCTTTACTCCCTGGGTGACAGACCCTGTGGTCCCTGGGTAACACCCTGTGGTCCCTGGGTGACACCCTGGGGTCTCTTTGTGACACCCTGTACTTCCTGGGTGACACCTTGTACTCCCTGGGAGACACCATGTGGTCCCTAGGTTACACCCTGTTGTCCCTGGGTGACACCTTGTACTCCCTGAGTGATACCCTGTGGTCCCTGAGTGACACCCTGTGGTCCCTGGGTAACACCCTGTGGTCCCTGGGTGACACCTTGTGGTTCCTGGGTGACACCCTGTACTCCCTGAGTGACACCCTGTGGTCCCTGGGTGACACCCTGTGGTTCCTGGGTGACACCCTGTGGTCCCTGGGTGACACCCTGTAGTTGGGTTATCTGGGGCTTGAGCTCATATATTAAATGATTTGATTATTATGTTTAAATAAATCGAAGGACCACCCACTTTTGAGAAAAGAGGGAAAACGAATAATGGTGATTATTAGATTGACACTATAGAACCAGTGCCTATGTATAATAATGAAATGAATAATCACTTGAAAATAATGAATAGACTTTATTATTAATTAATTAAAGTCAAGCCTCAAATATCAACATTGGGGGGGTATTTCTAGAAGTTCATATATATCTAGGAATCAGTGTGGTTCGTCACTAGTTCATTGTTGAGTTAGTAACATAGCAAATCTAAAATAAAATAGATTCAAAGGTATGATACCTCAAATAATGAATATTAAAGATTATGAATTATTGAGCAACAGTAAGAGCAAACACCTTAATTACCGAATCATAAATTCTGGCAGTAAATTATTTACTGTAAAGATCCTATATGAATTATATTGAAATCAGTAATAATCTTAGCTAAATTTATACGAAATAGGTGTCTTTGCTGTAAGACGACTTGTGTAAACTCCATTTCGTCATTCGTCCTCGTGGTCACAGGATCCCAATAAAGAAAGAACCCGAAGTGAATATCACGAATGAAGAGAAGCAACTTGTCGACTCCTCGTATACACGCTGCAATCAGGGAAATTTAAGTAGCATTTTATTAGGCTACGAATTATTTCAAGTATTTATTAAAATGGAAATAAATGAAGAAAATCAACTAACGTTGTGTATTTGTTGTTCATTCTTCATCACGACAGACTACCCACAAATATACAATCAAGGATGATGCATCAAACGAGAATGGTATACTTAACATGAGCGTATCAAATACTAAGGTCTGCCGAAACCGCGTCTGCCAGTTCCAGGTGTCCACTGCTGTGTACGCATAATTACGGTCCGTGACTTCAATTGTTGACATGTTATTAACTGGCAGGGCACTGTAGAACACGTGAGGAGGTATATGTTGACTATTGGTTGAGTTGCAACGTAATTATTGTTGGAAAACTTTTCAGTCACTTCCACGCGTCTCGCCTCTCTTATCGCCAGGAATGCTTAGTCCGCAATGGCGTCTCCGCCCTCCCTTAACCCGTCTCTCGCATTCACAACAGAAATTACTAATCACGGATAATTCTTTTCCGCGTAATTACTTGACGTAATGCTTTATTGAGAACTGGGTTGCAATTATAGGGATTTAAATAATATCATATTCTCGTTAAATGGTGTTAAACGAGAAATGGAGAGGACGTTTATTCTCTCCATAGCATTCGTACGTAACAGATAAAACTGCTACTAGATAATAAATCCAGTTAATAACTCTCGGTTTTGAATTATGGGGAGTTATATTATCCGTAGTTAATTATTACACGGAATACTGATAATTTTAGAGAACCACATTCAATTCTCTAACATATTGGTAATAAACGTGTCTAGATAGACATTATCTGACACAATTTTGTTACTCGATGTTGTGAGAATTCTAGCACTAATGCGCAGATACAAAATGTTAATTTATGTGGACACTACTGTTAGTGAAATTAATAACTACTGTAGTTAGTATATAATAATGATGTATTATAATACAATGGTAGTTTGTTAGTGTTGGAAATTTCCAACATAACTCGGGGGGGGGGGGGGGGGAAACTCGGGTCACAGTTCAATGTTGAGTACTGACGTACCTATCCCGAAGTTAATATTAATGTTAGTATGTTAGTACATTAGTACACACATAACTTATGTCCCGTAATTACCAAGGACATACAAGACTTTGTCTTGTAAAGGAACTCATGTTAAATGTAAAACATGGAATTGTGAATCATCTAAAGTTAATAATTACTAATGCCTACAATGTACTCCTTGACTGGTGTCGTGATGACGTGTAACGGTTATGTTACTAAGTCTTAAAGTTTTGCAAACTCATAGATGCTCTAGATGGAATAATGTTATAGTTGATAGCCTACACTATTATACAGTAAAGTGTTATTGGGTCATTCAAAATCAAGGAGACTCTGACACTACAGTAAGGTCACTTTCAAGGGACGCTGTGACTTGTAACTATTGAGTTACTAGACAATAGCATCACGGAGCATCACGATCACCCCAAAATCAAATGAGGAAATTTGATTTAATATGCACTGCCGTGCAGTAGTCATTCTGACTGATGGTATAACTAAGTTGCTAGCTAGCTAAAATAGTGTAATATTAGAGAACTGAAAAGGTTTGTTCATTAAAATCAAGGAAGATTCTGAGTCGACAGTGAGATTAGTAGCCTAGTTATTCTGACTCATGAGCTAATTGAATTGCAGCTCATAGGCTTGACACTGTAAACTAATTAATACATCCTCAACCTTTAAATGAAAATTGAGTTTATTAAATCAGTCTCTTTAAGTATAGTCAACTGTAATTAGTTGCGAGTACAGACTAGGCTAGTACTCAGTTGACACTAACTAAAGTCCCTAAACCTTCCTAAATAAATGGTTTAAATTTCTAACCTACCTAAGTAGAGGACTAATCTAATTGTTATAACTCACTAATTCTTAGTGGAGTTACTCTAGCTAAATTGTGAGCAGTAATGTACTCGAATTAACATTGGGAGCTGTATTGAACTCGTTAACATTGTGAGCTATATTGAGCTCGTTAACAGTTAATAGAGTGAGCTATATTGAGCTCGTTAACATGGCGAGCTATATTGAGCTCAAACTAACAGGGTGAGCTATATTAAGCTCGTTAACAGAGTTAACAGAGTGAGCTATATTGAGCTCGAACTAACGAGGCGAGCAATATTAAACTCGAATTCGCATGGGATACAATAAGGCACTCAATTATTACGTTAATTCATAGGTGAGCTGTAAGATCAACTTGGGTTATTAGTGCAAGATCCTTGTTGAAGAATAGCTAAGCACTGAATCTAGGTAGATTCTCTGGTGAGCAGTGCTCGAATTAGCGTGGGGAGCATTGTAGCATTCAATTATCATGGCGAGCAGTGCTCGTATTAGCTTGGAGGAACATTAAAGGGCTCAATTGTTACGCAAACTCAGGGTGAGTTATATTGAACTCGAATTAACGAGGTGGAGCATTGTAGCGTTCAATTATCATGGCGAGCAGTGCTCGTATTAACATGGGGAACATTAAAGTGCTCAAATATTACGTTAACTCAAAAGTGAGCTATATTGAGCTCATTAAGCATGTTAAGTAACAATGCTGATGTTTTAATGATATTGCATTAAACAAAGGGAAACCTAAGGTTGCTGGAAATTTAATTACTGCCACGATTAATCCTATTCAGAGATAATTGGTAACATTTTCCCAACCTAAACGTTTCACGGGTTATTAGTTCTCTGTAGATTCACTTACGTATTGGTAAGTTTGCAAGTTTGTTCATGCTGCGCTCCTACAATAATTAAGCAGATACGAAAGAAAAACAGTTCAAACAAAAATTAATGCAAGTATTTTTCACTAACTCTTAGTGCAGAAAACATTGAATTAATAAGGTTTTCTTGGCAAACTTTAAGCGTAGGTATTTTGGACCTTGGTCCCAGTGAATTTATAATTATAGAAGTTGCTTGATGACTTCATAGTACTGCTAAATTCAAGAAATGCTAGATGCATTGAGTGCTAGATTATCTAGCCACATATTATTGATTACCTAGGGAGTGCTAGATTCTCTAGCCTAATATTATCAATTACCTAGGGAGACTGAGTGTGGTCAATTAATACTCGTCGAGAACAATTCTAGGTCTACAGTGGATTCAATGGCTTGGTCCCTGTGGCTTGTACTTGTTTAGGTACAGACCACTGGTTTTCCACTGAGAGCTATGAAACATCTCGGCGAATACTAATTGTACTACATTCAATCTGGGTTTATTACTCAGCTGTGTTTCTCATTTTAGCTGGCTGCTAGAGAATTGATTTACTGCTGACTAATTTATTATTTTTGGCAGGCTTAGGCTTGTTCACATTCAGAACTTTACCGGTAAGTAAGTAGCCACCTGCAGATTGGAGCATATTCATGCCCAATCGTTTAACATGTCCAGTTATGAACTGGTAATAGTAGTCTGCTCCTACTAGTACATTCACATTGTTAAGGCGGTCAGACGTTAACTTGTTTTCAGCCAAATTAATTTTACGTTCCTGTATGAAGTGGGCTGTGTACCCCAGACCCTTAATATTTAGGTCAAAAGGTATTTGATCAACAACAAGGCTTGGATAGCCTTGACTTGACTACCTAGTCGTACAAGCGGTTGAACTACTGAGTATTCTTAGGGTCCTCGATTTATCATGAACCCTGACAGGTTTAATTTTACCTGTCTGATTGGTAGTAAATTGAGTGTCTCTGCCGCTTTCTGAGTAATGAAAGTTTTCTGGGATCCTTGATCAAATAATCCACGAATGGTGATCTTGGTTCCTTTGTTCTTTACTTGAAGTTGGGCAGTGGGCAAAGCAGCATCCACTTGAGATGCTTGTGAAATTACACTGTACACATCTCGCACCTTGCAGCACTGTACTGGTGTAGATTCTCTACCTCCTATTCTAGGATTGACATAATTTATCTTGACAAATTTGCACAGTGCAGCATGATGCTTGCCCTTTCTACACCTATTGCAGGTGTTCAGTGGGGTGTCACAGCTATTAACATTGTGTGATTTGAGACACCTAGTACATTTGTGTAACTGTTTGAGTCGTCTGACTCTTGTGTCTCAATTAGGGTAATTAGTACATTTGTACAGAGAATGTTTTTGATTGCAAAACAAGCATATTCCCCATCCTACAGCTCGTTTAGGGGTTACCTGTTTGGGTAAAACAGTAACTGCAGATTGTGATGGTTTTGCTGCTAGCATTTGTTTGTTATTTATTCTCTTGTGAGTACTTGGTGTACTCTGGGGAGCAATTACTGGGCTCTTGGGAGTGCTCATTGGACTATTAGGTCTCTTAGGAGCACCTGTGGGGCTCTTGGGCCTTACTGATGAATCAGTGTTTGACTTATGGTTATTACATCGATTATTAGTACCCTTGTTTCCTGGTGACAATGTCACTTTAGGAGTTCCAGGTAAGGAAACTGATGTGGGTACAGTTTCGGTGCATTCAGAAGAGACATTAAGTGCCTGGTTTGCTGAATGATTGCTTACATTGCGTAAACCTGCAAATATACCCTGCATTAACAGGACATTACCATTCTGGTATAAATATAATTTATTGAGTGTGTCACCAGACAATTTTCTCTGGATGATAATTTTAGTCATCCACTCAGCAGTTGGGTGATCCACCTCCTTGCTGAAGGAATTTAACAGTGACTCAAGCTGAAAACTAAAAGCTTGTAAAGAGTCAACTGATTGTTCTGGTGGAGATAAATCTAGTAATTGGTGTACAAGATTTATAACAGTCTTCTCATTGTTAGCACTTGCTCTAGAAGGCTGGTGGGAGTAATTATGATCATTACTTGTATTGCTCAAGGCTTCTTGCTTAGCCTCAGCTTTAATTACAGCTTCGGCTGCTGCTGCTGCTGCAGCTTTAGCTTTATCATTTTCTGGTTCAGATTCACTGATTATTACAGCTTCACTAAGAGTTTCATCTGCAGCTTCACTAAGAGTTTCTCTGGGTTCCTGTGAGGAGCTAGTTAATTCAGTAGCCTCATGCATTGAATTTATAGAATCCAGAGAATATTGAGAAGAGCTGTCTGAAAATTGATCAGACTCTGTAAATAAATTATTACGTGAAATTGTATTAGATGAGATGGTAGAAAATGAAGGTTGAACTTCAGTTGTTGATCCTGTGTAGTGATCAGTATTGATTAGAGGATTCTCCTCATTTTGAGATAGCTCATGTATTTCGTCTGAGCTGGGTGCTTGCTTGGGTGTAGGTATACTACATAAATATTCTTTCCACTCAGGAACATTTTGTGTCGCAAGCACTTTGTTATAGTGATCTAACTTGTCTTGAATTATATTTTCATAGTCGGCAAGATCAGATTCTATCAGATTCAATTCGTCTGGGTCAGTATTACTGACAAGGAGTATGTTCCTATAAGTCTCAATTATATCCTTTACATGGTCATATTTTTGGCTAGCCACCTTTGTGGAAATTTTTAGCCTGAAGACGTCAACTGAGTTAGTTCCTAAACAGTTGTCACATTTGTCAAGTAGTCTTGACAGGTGATTTTGAAGACCTTTCAAGATTCTTCCAGTTTTTTTCTGTAGTAGCCATTCTGGCTGTAAGTTTGAGCCTTATAGGGCTTATATAGCTACTTGGACAGCTATGGTACTTGCTCATTTATGTAGAGCAGGTATAATTATTGACAGCCTGATATTTTCTTGAGGCTGATTGTAATTTACCTCATTTAGAGGTTAGCTACCTACCTAATAATAAGCAACTAAGATTTGAGTGGTGCCTTGGTATCACTACAGGTGTTCCTTAGCTTAGCTCTTCAAAATCAGCCTTGGATGGGTAGTGAACTTGCAGTAACACTCAAAGATGTACATAGAAATATGTAATAAAATATAATTACACAATAAATGGTTAATCCCACCCATTAGGGTCAGCACTACATAAATTAATAATGCACCAGCACTGTCTAACAGTACTAGTTAGGTAATAATCCTACCTATTAATGCAGCTAATGGTGTAGACTGAATTTGTACAAATCTTAGTACCGTGTCAATCTGAAATAACCTACCTCTGTTGGGTTGGCATAATAACTACAATAAATGTGGTGCAATAATGTGTAAATAGTGCTATGTTTTTGGATTTTGTAATTTTATTTAATATATATATACACTGGTAGAAATTATGTGTATAAGAAATTAAATGAACACAAGAGTATTAATTGTGTTTGGCAAGTATTCTACTGCCGTAAATAATATTTAACACCTGAATGTACTTCCTAATTGTGGAATATAATGTTATCAGGGTTAGTAATGATTAATTGTTATATGGGATCAGTAATTTGTATTAGTATACTGGATCCTGAAATGTTAATGAATTCACTGACTTGAGTGAATCAGTAATTATTGATGGAATTTGGTTAAAGCTATAATGGACAGTCTGCTGACAGCCGTAAATTGAAATATTTGTATAGCCCAATAATGGTAACACATAATTGGTGTTAGTGATTAATTAATAATGATTGAGGATTGCTTGATTCTAAGCTATCTATCCGGTTCGAAGAGGACCAAAATGTTGGGTTATCTGGGGCTTGAACTCATATATTAAATGATTTGATTATTATGTTTAAATAAATCGAAGGACCACCCACTTTTGAGAAAAGAGGGAAAACGAATAATGGTGATTATTTGATTGACACTATAGAACCAGTGCCTATGTATAATAATGAAATGAATAATCACTTGAAAATAATGAATAGACTGTATTATTAATTAATTAAAATCAAGCCTCAAATATCAACATTGGGGGGGGTATTTCTAGAAGTTCATATATATCTAGGAACCAGTGTGGTTCGTCACTAGTTCATTGTTGAGTTAGTAACATAGCATATCTAAAATAAAATAGATTCAAAGATATGATACCTCAAATAATGAATATTAAAGATTATGAATTATTGAGCAACAGTAAGAGCAAACACCTTAATTACCGAATCATAAATTCTGGCAGTAAATTATTTACTGTAAAGATCCTATATGAATTATATTGAAATCAGTAATAATCTTAGCTAAATTTATACGAAATAGGTGTCTTTGCTGTAAGACGACTTGTGTAACTCCATTTCGTCATTCGTCCTCGTGGTCACAGGATCCCAATAAAGAAAGAACCCGAAGTGAATATCACGAATGAAGAGAAGCAACTTGTCGACTCCTCGTATACACGCTGCAATCAGGGTAATTTAAGTAGCATTTTATTAGGCTACGAATTATTTCAAGTATTTATTAAAATGGAAATAAATGAAGAAAATCAACTAACGTTGTGTATTTGTTGTTCATTCTTCATCACGACAGACTACCCACAAATATACAATCTAGGATGATGCATCAAACGAGAATGGTATACTTAACATGAGCGTATCAGATACTAAGGTCTGCCGAAACCGCGTCTGCCAGTCCCAGGCGTCCACTGCTGTGTACGCGTAATTACGGTCCGTGACTTCAATTGTTGACGTGTTATTAACTGGCAGGGCACTGTAGAACACGTGAGGAGGTAATTGTTGACTATTGGTTGAGTTGCAACGTAATTATTGTTGGAAAACTTTTCAGTCACTACCACGCGTCTCGCCTCTCTTATCGCCAGGAATGCTTCGTCCGCAATGGCGTCTCCGCCCTCCCTTAACCCGTCTCTCGCATTCACAACAGAAATTACAAATCACGGATAATTCTTTTCCGCGTAATTACTTGATGTAATGCGTTAATGAGAACTGGGTTGCAATTATAGGGAATTAAATAATATCATATTCTCGTTAAATGGTGTTAAACGAGAAATGGAGAGGACGTTTATTCTCTCCATAGCATTCGTACGTAACAGATAAAACTGAGAGTTATTAACTGGATAATAAATCCAGTTAATAACTCTCGGTTTTGAACTATGGTTAGTTATATTATCCGTAGTTAATTATTACACGGAATACTGATAATTTTAGAGAACCACATTCAATTCTCTAACATATTGGTAATAAACGTGTCTAGATAGACATTATCTGACACAATTTTGTTACTCGATGTTGTGAGAATTCTAGCACTAATGCGCAGATACAAAATGTTAATTTATGTGGACACTACTGTTAATGAAATTAATAACTACTGTAGTTAGCATGTAATAATGATGTATTATAATACAATGGTAGTTTGTTACTGTTGGAAATTTCCAACGCCTGTGATCCCTGGGTGACGCGGGTGAAAGTCTTCACTCTTCTCAGATCTCAGATTCTTTGGTCTGTTTGTACCCACCTCCTAACACAGTACAACCCGTTCTCGCACTTTTGTATAGGCAATATTGACTTATTAAATACGTGCATATGTGACATACTAATTTATTGTGAATATTTTAGTTTACCTTGAAAAGCTTCATAGAAAACACCGACCTTACCTAACCTTCTTAGTATGTTAAGATAAGCATCTTATTGCTTCGTAATTACAATTATTACTTAACCTATTATAGGTATAAGATTAGTAATAATTGTAATTACGAAGCAATAAGATGCTTATCTTAACCTTTTAAGAAGGTTAGGTAAGGTCGGTGCTTTCTATGAAGCTTTTCAAGGTAAACTAAAATATTCACAATAAATTAGTATGTCACATATGCACGTATTGAATAAGTCAATATTGACTATACGAAAGTGTGAAAACGGGTTGCACAGTACTGGGGGGCCGTTCCACAACACATTTTTTTATTTATTTATATATGTATTTATTTTTTTTATACAAGACGGAAACAAGTTTTATTGTTAATTATAATATTTTGATAAAATATCTGACACGATAGCATTTCCGGCATGTCTTAAAGAAAACACAAAAATAGTTGTAAATATTTATTTATTATAAGGTGAAACAGTTAGTCCTAAACAAGAATTAAAATACTGACAAGTATTTTATAAGAAAATTGTTTTGTTAACATTTATGATTAAATTAATATTAATACAGTATGGAAATTATAATGATAAATTATATTCATGTAGTAATATTTCCATGATAGTAAATTATTAGGTTAGTACCTGAGCAAATTAGGTACTTCATCGTAATACCTTTAAATAATGAATGAGTAAGCAATTTCCCTAATAGGGGAAAAAAGGTATATTGTGTCCTTTTATTTACATAGGGTGTGTACTTAGCGTGTTTGCATGGCGTGTAGGTATGGGGAGTTTGCATAGTTTTAATTTGGGAATATCAAAGACATTTATGTCTAGTGTGATGTTCACTGGTTCCGTTGCATACATCTGGGAAGAATTTTAAAACATGGACAGTAATGCAGACTATGACTTCTTAAGTGTCTCTGCTTGAGGCTAGACTTGTGACGAATGTTGCTCATAGGAAGCCTAGCACGGGGAAGAGACCATTCCACTTCTGACAATTGATTTAAGTATATATATGTATACATGAAACTACAATTGGCTGTGTAAGTTCAGATTATGAGGACGAAAATAATGGTATTTCCCAGCTGAGCTACAAACATGCACAGCGCATCGAAAGTCTTAGTACTTGCCCGATGCAAGAAGATGCTTGCCCGATTGTGTTGACTAGTAAGTCAACACAATATTTGCATTGAATCTTTAGATACGAAGTGAGCAATTTTAAACAATATATAAAACTAGTGACTGTGTCATACAATGGGTAGCTGAAGTAACTGGTAAGCTAGTATAATTACTGTATTAGCACTAATAGGGTCAGAATGAGAAAATATTTTACAGATTTATTTATTGATAATTTTGTATTGGGCACAGGTCAGTGGTACAAGGTGGGATACTATAGTGAGTAAAGATTTGGGTGAGTCAGTAGGACAAGGTGGGATAATATAGTGATTAAACAGTTGGGTGAGTCAGTGGCACAAAGTGATATACTATGGTGAGTAAAATATTGGGTGAGTCAGAAGCCTAAGGTAGGATACTATAGTGAGTATAATATTGGGTGAGTCAGTGGCACAACGTGGGATACTATGGTGAGTTAAGCATTGGGTTGGTCAGTGGCACAAGGTGGGATACTATGGTGAATAAAGAATTGAGTGGGGTCAGTGGCACCAGGTGAGTAAACAATTGGGTGAGACAATGGCACAAGGTAGGATACTATGGTGAGTCTGTGCACAAGGTGGGATTCTATGGTGAGTAATGTATTGGGTGGGTCTGTGGCACAAGGCGGGATACTGTGGTGAATAAAGAATTGAGTGGGTCAGTGGCACCAGGTATGATATTATAGTGAGTCAGTGCACAAGGTGGGATACAATGGTGAGTCAGTACACAAGGTGGAATACTATGGCGAGTAAAGTATTGGGTGAGTCAACGTCACAAGGTGGGATACTATGGTGAGTCAGTGTCACAAGGCTGGATACAATACTGAGTAAAGCATTAGGTGAGTCATTAGCACAAGGTGGGATATTATTGTGAGTCCGTGCACAAGATGGGATACTATGGTGAGTAAAGCATCTAGTGAGTCAGTAGCACAAGGTGGGAGACTATGGTGAGTTAGTGCATAAGGTGGGATACTTTGGTAAGGTATTGGGTGAGTCAGTGACACAAGGCAGGATACTTTGTTGAGTAAAGTATTGGGTGAGTCAGTGGCACAAGGTGAGTGTTACGGTATCAGCACCATCGTCTGTTTTTTTTTTTTTTTTTTTTTTTTTTTTTTTTTTTTTTTTTTTTTTTTTGCATGGCAATTCCAGCGCCATCTGTGAGTCTGCACTCAAACTCCCCTAATATTTAACGCTACGTGGACAACGCCATCTTGTGGTGGTGGCGTGACGTCGGCAAATGGCTCTGGTTTCCTGCATTGGTCAGCAAGAGAGGTCGCCGTGGATGGTGTGTCACGATCAGCGCCATCTGTTGTACTACAGAGCTTAATGTCAACTCCAAGGTGAATGAGTGTTACCTCATGATTTCCCCCAGTGTACCGACCATTAAACTGATGACGTTTTATGTCCACAGAAGTGACGTGTGGAGGTGATTGTATTGAGGGAGGCAGTTTATCTTGGGCAGTCTACGTACTCTCAGCTTGGTCCTGGAAGACGACTAAGTAAGCTGACGTCGATCTGCGTAGTGTGTTGACTGCTAAATTACGCATTATTGGTAGAGATCGGCATACCCGGGAATTGGCTTAGGAGAGTAACGGACGACAGTGAGGTGCCTATCGTGAAGTGCTGCTAGCCGGTTGCTAGAGGCTTCTACCAGGGGTTATCTACCCCTGTATATGGTTGTTTGTGACCCCGATTAGCGTGTGGTTGAAGTTTTTTGTCAGCGAGTAGCTGGAGAGCGAAAGTGGGGTGTAGGCACCTCGTGAGACTGTGTCGGTGGACTGGCCCACGTAGAAGGTGAATTCGCCAGTGTTTGTCAATACGCTTGGACAAGGTACTGGACGGAGGAACACTGGAGTTGGTGAACACTGCAAACGCTTGTCCTGCGTGAAAGCGACACTACAGTATATAAGTGTAGAAATAATTATATATATATTTATGGTGAAGGTAAATATATTGGTGAAGGGAACAGTGTATTATTTATCTCCCCCCCCCCTTTATTCTTTATTGCACTATACAACCATTTCTTGAAAGCATATTACCGACTTGGTGTCGGATACTATAATAGAGGTTACAACATCAAGAACCCAAGTCCTATGTGGCCGTAACAGTGAGATACTAGGGTGAGCAAAGCATTAGGTAAGTCAGTAGCGCAAGATGGGGATACTATGGTTAGTGGCACAAGGTGGGAAACTATGGTGAGGAAGTTATACACTTCATTGATTTTCTTCTGAATAAAGACAAATTTCAGGGATTTCTTACTTCACTAATGTTGGGAGTTGCATGTGAGTTGTTTCTTTATTTGTATGGAGTGATCAAGACTCGGGAACTAAGGGAATATCAGATATATATATTTCTGGCGCGATGGTCATGGGTTCTATTCTATCCGTCTAGAAATAGTTTAAAACCAATATTAATAAAGAGTAATAAGTTTACAAATGCAAATAGCAGAAGCGACTGTGAGGAGTGAGTGTATGTTTGAAGACATTTGTTATAGTTCTAATAGTTTACTGATGGTTTGAGGTAATATGTTGAGGTATTGTGTTGTGGTTGAGGTAGTTGGTTGTAGTTGAAGTATGTTGTGCTTGACGTAGAATACGGTGCTTTGGGTATTATGTAGTTCTTGAGGTAGTATGTTGTGCTTGACGTAGTATGCGGTGCTTGCGGTAGTATGTAGTGCTTGAGGTACTAATGGGTTCTTGAGGTAGTATGTAGTGCTTGACGTGGAATGTGGTGCTTGACGTAGGATGTGGTTCCTGACGATTGTGTGGGGATATATGTAGTATTTTGTGCTTCAGGTAGTATGTGGTGCTTTAGGCAGTATTTGGTGCTTGACGTAGTATGTGGTACTTGGGGTAATCAGTGGTATTTGACGTAGGATGTCGTGTCTGCCGTAGGATGAGGAGCGTGATGTAATATGTGATGCTTGGCGTAGCATGTTGTGCTTGAGGTAGTATATAGTGATTGACGGCGTATCTGGTGCTGGGCGTAGTATGTGGTACTTTACGTGGTAGTATGTGGTGCCTGACGTAGTATGGTGTGCTTGAGGTAGTATGTGGAGATTTACCTAGTTTGTCGTGTTTTGCGTAGTAAGGAGTGCTTGACATAGTATGCAGTGCTTGGCATAATATGTGGGTGCTTGAGGTAGCATGTGGTTCTTGACATAGTATGTGGTGCTTGACATAGTATGTTGTGCTTGAGGTAGTATTTGGTGATTTACGTAGCTTGTTGTGCTTGACATAGGATGTGGTGCTTGACATAATGTGGTGCTTGAAGTAATATGTGGTGCTTGACGTAATATGTGGTGCTTGACATAATAGGTGGTGCTTGACATAGCATGCGGTGCTTGACATTGTGTGTGGTGCTTGACGTAGTATGTGGTTCCTGACCTATTATGTTGTACTTGAGGTAGTTTGTGGTGATTTACGTAGTTTGTCGTGCTTTTCGTAGTAAGAAGTGCTTGTCACAATATGCGGAGCTTAGCGTAATATGTGGAGTTTAAAGTAGTATGCTATAATTGAGGTAGTATGTGTTGCTTGACGTAGTATGTATAAATATACGGATGTATACCATACAAATATACGGTATACATTATATATATAATATATATGTATAAATATTTATGTAGTTGAATATGACCGAAAGGGTAAGATTAATAACTCTAACACGAATCTTCTCAATATTTCTTATGTTCTTCACTGTGGAGGGTAATTGATAAAGTAACTCTCCAAAATGCATTCCTTTTATTCCTGGTCTGACGCCTGAACGTGTTTCGTAATACATTATTACATTGACTTTGTTTTCTTACAAAATACATTCATACTTATACTCGTTTTGGGTGAGGTGATATGGCACAAATGGTTTGGGTTAGGTGAAATAGAAGACAGAACACGCAACATTGGGTATGAGAACATAAGAATGGAAGTAACTGCAGAAGCCTATTGGCTCATACTTCCTCTTGCTGCTTCCATATTGGTTTGGGGTCTCGAAGTGGGTAGAATATAGTTGTGCATTAATTGGCTATTGATTGCTGGTGTTGACTTTTTGATGTGTAGTGCCTCGCTGATGTCGACTCTCGTGCTATCGCTGTATTTATCGATGATTTCTGTGTTATTTGTAAAAATTTCTCTGGTGATGGTCTGGTTGTGGGACGAGATTATATATTCCATGATGGAGACCTGTTGTTTGTGCATAGTATATTGTCTAGAAAGAGACGTTGTTGTCTTGCCTGTGTACTGAGTTCTTTGGGGCTTCCAGTCCCCAAGTGGGCATGTGAAGGCATAAACGACGTTGGTTTCCTTCAAGGTGTTCTGTTTAGTGTCTGGGAAGTTTTTCATGAGTACATTGGCCCTATTTTTTTTTTTTTTGTAGTAAATTGTCATTTGTATTTTCTGATTTTTGTCTGTAGGGATAACGTTTCTATCAATGTCTTTCAGGACCCTTTCCTCTGTTTTATGAGCCGTCAAAAAGAAGTTCCTGTAAAACAGTTTAATAGGGGGTATAAGTGTTGTGTTAGTTCACTCTTTGGGGTGGCATGGCATTTCACCTTTCGTTTAATGACGTTTTCAACAAAACCGTTAGAGAAGTTATTGTTGACTAAGACCTGCCTTACCCTACAGTGTTCTTCATCGACTTGCTTCCATCCTGAGCTATGGCTGAGAGCCCGGTCGACGTAAGCATTGACAACACTCCTCATTGTACCTGTCTGGGCGGTCACTATTGGCATTGAGGCAGATTCTTATGTTTTTTTTCCTTAGTGTAGACTGCAGTGTGGAAGCCTCCGTTCCTTTCCGTGTCTGTTACATCTAGAAAGGGCAGCTTCCCATCATTCTTCATCTCGTACATGAAAGTCAACACAGAATTCTGCTTGAATGCCTCCTTCAGCTGCTGCAGACGTCTGACATCAGGTACCTGCATAAAAATGTCATCAACATATCTGCAGTATATGGTGGGTTTAAAGTCCATATCAACTAAGACCCTCTGCTCGATGGTACCCATGTAGAAGTTCGCAAACAGGACACCTAGGGGAGAACCCATAGCGATCCCATCTACTTGCTTATACATGTGCCTAACTGGACTCAAGAAGGTTGCTTCTTTAGTGCAGGCTTGGAGTAGCTTCCTTAGTATGTTTTCTGGTAGGTCAAGAGAAGTACAAGCCGGATCACGATACACTCTATTCGCTATCATTCCGATTGTTTCATCCACAGGTACGTTGGTAAACAGTGACTCTACATCCAATGAGGCTCTTATTTCCGTGGCCCGTGCTCCCCGCAGTAAATCAACAAATTCCTTTGGAGACTTCAGGAAAAAAGCACAGGGTTCTTGAAGAAAACCAACGTCGTCTGTGCCTTCACATGCCCCCTTGGGGACTGGAAGCCCCAAAGAACTCGGTATATAGGCAAGGCAACAACGTCTCTTTCTAGGCGATAAAATATGCACAAACAACAGAGGTCCAACAAGGAACATATAATCTCTTCTCACAACCAGACCATCACCAGAGAACTCTTAACAAGCAACACAGAAATCATCAATAAATACAGCGATAGCAGGAGACTCGACATCAGCGAGGCACTACACATCAAAAAGTCAACAGGTAGTTAATGCACAAATATATTCTACCCACTTCAAGACCCCAAACCAATATGGAAGCAAGAGGAGGTATGGGCCAATAGGCCTTCTGCAGTTACTTTCATTCTTATGTTCTCATACCCATTGTTTTGTGTTCTGTCTTCTGTTTCACCTCACCCAAAACTTTTGTGCCATATCACCTCACCCAAAACGAGTATAAGTATGAATGTATTTTGTGTGTAAACTAAGTCATTGAAAATGTTAAAAGGAATTACGAAACGCGTTCAGGCGTCAGACCAGGAATAAAAAGAATGAATTTTGGAGAGTTACTTTATCAATTACCCTCGACAGTGAAGAAGAACGTAAGAAATATTGAGAAGATTCGTGTTGGAATTATTAATTTTATCCTTTCGGTCATATTCAACAACATATGATTACAAGAAAGACTGCTACCAAAATATACTAATATATATAATATAGATATCTCATATATATATATATATATATATATATATATATATATATATATATATATATATATATATATATATATATATATATATATATAATATATATATTTTTTTATATAGAAGGGGTACCACCTCTGGTGCAAGTGTAGGGGCCCATGGCCTCGGAGAAGAAAATAAAGAGTACTCAGAGAAGACCTTGTGGATCCTCACTGAACACTTTGATATTTTCTTCTCCTACCACCCCTATTCTTTTGTTAAGTGTGTATATTTATCTAACTTTATTTGAAAATGTCATTACACAAAAAAAGTTACAATATTGATTACATGCAGGGTACAAGGCTGCTTGTCACAAGTTGAAAAGCTCCTCCAGCTCCTCAGATGGCGGGCAGGAACCGTGGATGCAGTGAGCATTTCCTCTCTGGATGGCCACACTAAGGCGCTGAAAAAGAAAACTGGCAGCTCTAGGGTCTCTAGTTGTTTCGATTAGCTTGGACCCCAACTCCTTCAAAAAGCTAGCAGCACTTTTACCCCAGGCACCAAGTGTCTCTGAGGCGATGGGGACAAAATTGTAGTGGTGCTCAAGGTCTCTGTATTTACGTGACTTGGCCGATTCCCGGTGATTGGCAGCTCCTCCTGCTTGTGTAGCACTGAAGTCAACATAGGTATTGGCTAAAGTTGAAACGCAAGTGTAGTCCCACACCAACTGTCTACCATTCTTCCAGGGGTTCACCGTAATTCCGTCACGTAATTCCGAATTACGTAATTCCGTAATATATATATATATATATATATATATATATATATATATATATATATATATATATATATATATATATATATATATATTGTGACGGAGTTCCCCCCCTTATAATTCTCCCAGGCCTGCAGTAAGAGTCATGTCTACTTTTCCCAAGCGTTCTCTACGTTGCAGGCTACAATTTGATATATGGGAGAGAGTGAAGTGTTCTCGGAGAGCCGAGAAATTTGTGAAATAGTAATATTTTGGCCTGTGGTTTAGGCCCTTTAGGGAGCCAAGATGGCGCTTACCTCTCTGATCTCCCGCCAAAACCGTGTGACGTCAGTGGCACCGGATTGGTCACCGACAGCAATGTGGCACCGGGAGCCAATGAAAACCTCCCGTGGCAAAAGTGACGTCACGAAGGAAGGGGGTCCGGCCCGCGCGCCACTCTGGCGCCAGCAGTCAGACACGACACGTCATAGAGGTCGGACGTGCGACGGTTGGTCCTGTCAGTTGGACAGTTGTTTCTCACTCCTGTGGATTTACGCCTCACCTGAAGTCCGCCAGTACTCTGAGAAGTCTTCCCTAGTTCATGTGTTGAACCAGAAGAGGGAATTGACGGTTATTTGAGCAACAAGTGCTCCAGTCAGGTACTGTGCCAGTAGCAGTGAAGCCGTGCAGTGACGTATGTGGCGTCTGTGGCAATTCACCAGTTCGTGACAGCGTAGTGGCAGACAGAGCCACTGGGTAGCTGAGGAAGAGAGGACTATTTAGGGAAACCGGACGACTGTAGCTGAGACGTAGGCGACAGCCGTTGCTGGGAGAAGACGACGGCCAGGAGACCGACTCCAACCTTCAAGAAGTTAAGAAGGAGGACGGACCTGCAGTGAGGAGGCACGGAGACGACGCGCTAAACGGTGGGACGACGAGAGGCTCTGGTAGGACACGACGACGTGTAGTGTGGGGGCGTTCCCGACACGAGGACCAGGAGCTACATCTCGACACTCATCGGAGGATAGGGTGAAGTAGGTGTTTCTAGTTCCCTCCCCATTCCCCTTTAGTTAGCTATGTTATTCGGCTATATTATCTAGCCTGAGGATTTTATATGTCGTGAGCAAGTCTCACCCATGTCACGGTAAAGCACCAGTGTGCTAGACAGTACTATCAAGAGTACTTGTAATATTCATGTTGATTATTGGTGTGTACAGGCACCAGGAACAAGTGATAAATTTACTGTGTTGTGTATATCTTTCTATAGATTTTGATATGAACATATAGTGGTAAATTATATATAATATTATGCCAGTATTTGAAAGTTAGGCTGTGTGCCCAGAAATCATTTATTTTCCATGTATTGATATTTGATGTGTCTGCATTATATATGCTATGTTCATGCAGTGATAAGTCGTTTGTGAGTACAGTGAATTATTGAGTTATCGCCCACGAGAGAAAGTACTGAAAACTCCAGTGTTAATATTTCATAATATATTGTTGGATGAATAACAGTGTAAGGCCATTACAGTGAGTCATTATAGCATTGATTGTAGAAAAGACTGTTTGAGCCTGAGTACAGTGTAACCAAGTGATACGTGCTATTGTAGCCAATATCGTGTGTGCGAGTTCATGGTAATATTGGAGAATTTAAAGAAACAGCGCGCGCGAATCTAGAAAACAAGCAAAGCTTTTGCGCGGGAGCCAGGCAATCAGCTGATCTTGACACTTGATGAGGAGGGGAGTGTTGCCACCATAGTGATCACATACTATCCGTGGGAACTTCCGGCCGCGTCGGGATCAGTTGACTTATTTGTTGTTGTTTGGCCTTTGTGACATCTTTCATACATTTTAAGTAAAATACAAAACTATCTTTGTGTTTATATCATTCCCTCCATTGATCTTGTGGCTATATTATACTGGTAAGCATTGAGTGATAACAATAAGTACCTGCCTGATTCCTGATCTTTTGAGTGTGACCTTGCCAAGGCTACCACTCATTCCACCAGTCCACTGATGGTGTTACTGGCCACCTAAAACACCAGTTGGCGACCTTGTGGTTAACCGTAGAGCCCGATTGTTGGGGAGGGCACACGATAGTCAAGGGCATGAGTCGTGTTCTCACTCTTTCTTAATAAGAGGCCGTGAAGATTGACTGGGAGACTCTCCTGGCGTGCAGTGGCGCCTTGAGGATCGAGTGAAGACCCGCAGGGCTACGGTGAGTTACCTTGAGCATAACTATTGCTCACCTCAGAGTAAGAGAATAGAGAGGTGAAACCCCAACATTGGCGACCTTGCCAGGATTTCGATCGAAGTAAAGGTTGCAGTGGTGATACTTGGCAGTGGTGTTAGAGATCAGGCGCAGGTTATCACTCGTAGCACAAGATGGAGGATGATAAAGTAGCGAGGTTTATTGACTCTAAAGACGTACAGGTGCTGGAAGAGTGCACCAAGGCACAGTTACAGGCTAATGCGGATCATTTTGGAATAAAGCTGAAATCTGCCAGAGTTGGTGAAAGAAGACTAGAGATAATGGCTCAGCTCAAGGCTCGAGACGAAGCTTTGGGGGAGGAACGGACCCAAACACCTGCCAGTGAGGGTGAACACCTGAGTATTGGTGGAAGCAGCAGGGGATCCAGCGGCAGCAGACACAGCATAAAGCTGGAAATAATGAAGCTGCAGCTAGAAGCGCAGCTGAGGAGAGAAGAGGCACAGCAGCGCAAGGAAGAGCGAGAAGCAGAAACGCAGCTGAGGAGAGAAGAAGCACAACAGCGCAAAAAAGAGCGAGAAGCACAACAGCGCAAAGAAGAGCAAGAGCGAGAAGCACAGATGAAGCGTGAGGAGCGAGAAGCACAGATGAAGCGTGAGGAGCGAGAAGCACAGATGCAGCGTGAGGAACGAGAAGCACAGCTGCGCCGGGAAGAGCACGAGCGAGAAGCGCAGCTACGCAGGGAAGAACACGAGCGAGAAGCGCAACTACGCAGGGAAGAACAAGAGCGAGAAGCACAGCAGCGCAGCGAAGAGCGAGGGCTGAGACAACAGGAAATAGAAGCCAACAAGGAGGTGGAGCTGAAGCGAGCTGAACTGGGACTAGGGGCCCCTGCCCCGCCACAGGAAGACCGGCGAGTGAGGGAACGAGACCTGCCGGTCTTTGTGCCTAGTGAAGCCGAAAGTTTCTTCGATCACTTTGAGAGAGTTGCTGCTATGAAGAGGTGGCCGAGGGCGGAGTGGGCGGAGTTGGTCCAAGGGAGGCTCACAGGTGAAGCTCGTGAAGCCTTCACTATGCTCGACTTCCAGGAATGCACTAACTACGATGTGGTAAAACGAGCTGTGCTCCGTTCCTTTAAGCTCACGCCAGAGTGTTACAGAAAGAGGTTTAGAGAATGTACCCGGTCACCAGGAAAATCGTATGCGGAGACGGCGAGGCACATAGAAAGAAAGCTCCTTAAGTGGCTGGACTCTGAAGAAGCAAGGTCGGTCGAAGAGGTCAAGGAACTAATGGCCATGGAAAAGTTTATATCCGTGCTCTCTCCTGAGATCAGGATGAGGATAAAGGAGGCGGACATAAAGGACCTGAGGGCCGCAGCCGACCGGGCCGACATGTTAGAAGAAGCCCTACGCCCACGCCGAGAGGGACAGAACTGACCACCCGCATACGTCGGAAACGATAGGAGTTATAGAAGGACGGATGGATGGAGGACAGGAGCGAGTTCTCCCAAGTCCCATCTCTCAAGTTGGAACACCCGAGGATCAAAAGGTGCTATAGAACCGATAGAGGAGAGCCAAGCTGAAAGCTCGGGAGTTGTTACCGCAACGAAGGAAACAACAAGCGGTGCGGGAAAGACACAGGGTCCGACGGCCTCTGGAGGCAGTGCTAAGGCGAGCGGTGGCGGATGGTCTCCGCCGAGGGGCCGCTGCTACAACTGCGGAATACCCGGACACGTCGCGCGGGAATGCAGACGCCCTAAGCAGCGAGGACACGTTGCTTTAGTGATGTTCGAGGACCAGAGGGCCGAGGGAGAGCGGGATGAACCCGTGCTAAATGGGGAGAAGAAAGTTCACCCATTCATGTGTCAAGGAACCGTAAGGATGGGGGTCGCAGACCCCATCCCAGTGAAGATGCTAAGAGACACCGGGGCTGACTTTACCCTGGTAAGTGAAACCCTGTTCCCCGAGGGTTACGAAAGTACCAGTGTGGGGGTGGCACGGGTGGCCACTGTGGGAGGCCCAGTGAGGATGCCCCTACACCAGGTAACTTTGGATTCCGATTATGGCTGCCAGACCCTAGTGGTGGGAGTCTGTTCATCAATGCCCAAGATGGAGGCACAGGTCATTTTGGGGAATGACGCATGTGGAGGATACGTCCTCCCGCATCTCGTGAAAGGCGAGGAGTGCCCAGAACAATACAAGGAGACAGGTGGAGAGTTGAACGCCTGTGGGGACGAGAAGGGAATCGCACCGGTGGCGATCCCAGTTTGTACTGTGACACCGAGACAACGCGAAGAACCAGGAGGTTGTGGATCTGATGGGGCTGAGGAGTCGACTGACAGCCTGGGAACAGATCACCTCTGCGTAGGACCCAGAGAACGAGCGGAGGGCGGAAGTAGCCCGAATGGTGAGTTGCAGGTGACCCTCACCAGTTCTCCAGGGGTAAACCGCGCTCGTCTCGGAGAATTACAGCAGGAGGAGTTCCCCGAATTGGTTAGTAAGGCCGAAGGAGGACGTGTGGGACCTGAGAAGGCTTACTTTCCATTTATCTATATTATATATGCCATGCTATTCATGATGAAGGAACGATGGACACCAGGAGCGACCGTGGGAACGGTGATTAAATATGTCCAGCAGTTCAAAGAATGTCTCACTCGAGCGAAGGGACTGGCTAGGAAACTCCTGAAGAAGGCGCAACGTAAGATGTCGAAGTGGTTCGACAGGAGAGCTGCGCAGAGGAATTTTCAAGTCGGATCCCAAGTGATGGTTGTGCTGCCAGGTAAAGGTAGAGTGACCAAGTCGCGGTTCAAGAGACCGTACCGAGTGCTGCGACGGTTGGGTCCAGTGTTGTACGAGATTGGGAAGCCGGATGGACCCCGGAAGAAACAGGTGTGTCACGTAGACCGCCTGAGACCTTTCTCCACTGTGGAAGGAAGAGCCGCCAAGCAGGACGGAACGGATACCCGAGAAACCCAGCGGAAGACGGGTCTGTGTGTACCGAGGGACCGAGAACTCCCGGAGGAGGAAAGTAAGTGGTCCAGGGCGGACGGCACCAGTCTAACCCGCACTGAGAGTCTGACGAAGATCAAGATCAAGCACATCAAGGGGAAGAACGACGTAGTAGCGGACGCCCTATCCCGCATCCACTAACCAGACATGACTCTTATTTTAAGGGGAGGGGTATGTGACGGAGTTCCCCCCCTTATAATTCTCCCAGGCCTGCAGTAAGAGTCATGTCTACTTTTCCCAAGCGTTCTCTACGTTGCAGGCTACAATTTGATATATGGGAGAGAGTGAAGTGTTCTCGGAGAGCCGAGAAATTTGTGAAATAGTAATATTTTGGCCTGTGGTTTAGGCCCTTTAGGGAGCCAAGATGGCGCTTACCTCTCTGATCTCCCGCCAAAACCGTGTGACGTCAGTGGCACCGGATTGGTCACCGACAGCAATGTGGCACCGGGAGCCAATGAAAACCTCCCGTGGCAAAAGTGACGTCACGAAGGAAGGGGGTCCGGCCCGCGCGCCACTCTGGCGCCAGCAGTCAGACACGACACGTCATAGAGGTCGGACGTGCGACGGTTGGTCCTGTCAGTTGGACAGTTGTTTCTCACTCCCGTGGATTTACGCCTCACCTGAAGTCCGCCAGTACTCTGAGAAGTCTTCCCTAGTTCATGTGTTGAACCAGAAGAGGGAATTGACGGTTATTTGAGCAACAAGTGCTCCAGTCAGGTACTGTGCCAGTAGCAGTGAAGCCATGCAGTGACGTATGTGGCAATTCACCAGTTCGTGACAGCGTAGTGGCAGACAGAGCCACTGGGTAGCTGAGGAAGAGAGGACTATTTGGGGAAACCGGACGACTGTAGCTGAGACATAGGCGACAGCCATTGCTGGGAGAAGACGACGGCCAGGAGACCGATTCCAACCTTCAAGAAGTTAAGAAGGAGGACGGACCTGCAGTGAGGAGGCACGGAGACGACGTGCTAAACGGTGGGACGACGAGAGGCTCTGGTAGGACACGACGACGTGTAGTGTGGGGGCGTTCCCGACACAAGGACCAGGAGCTACATCTCGACACTCATCGGAGGATAGGGTGAAGTAGGTGTTTCTAGTTCCCTCCCCATTCCCCTTTAGTTAGCTATGTTATTCGGCTATATTATCTAGCCTGAGGATTTTATATGTCGTGAGCAAGTCTCACCCATGTCACGGTAAAGCACCAGTGTGCTAGACAGTACTATCAAGAGTACTTGTAATATTCATGTTGATTATTGGTGTGTACAGGCACCAGGAACAAGTGATAAATTTACTGTGTTGTGTATATCTTTCTATAGATTTTGATATGAACATATAGTGGTAAATTATATATAATATTATGCCAGTATTTGAAAGTTAGGCTGTGTGCCCAGAAATCATTTATTTTCCATGTATTGATATTTGATGTGTCTGCATTATATATGCTATGTTCATGCAGTGATAAGTCGTTTGTGAGTACAGTGAATTATTGAGTTATCGCCCACGAGAGAAAGTACTGAAAACTCCGGTGTTAATATTTCATAATATATTGTTGGATGAATAACAGTGTAAGGCCATTACAGTGAGTCATTATAGCATTGATTGTAGAAAAGACTGTTTGAGCCTGAGTACAGTGTAACCAAGTGATACGTGCTATTGTAGCCAATATCGTGTGTGCGAGTTCATGGTAATATTGGAGAATTTAAAGAAACAGCGCGCGCGAATCTAGAAAACAAGCAAAGCTTTCGCGCGGGAGCCAGGCAATCAGCTGATCTTGACACTTGATGAGGAGGGGAGTGTTGCCACCATAGTGATCGCATACTATCCGTGGGAACTTCCGGCCGCGTCGGGATCAGTTGACTTATTTGTTGTTGTTTGGCCTTTGTGACATCTTTCATACATTTTAAGTAAAATACAAAACTATCTTTGTGTTTATATCATTCCCTCCATTGATCTTGTGGCTATATTATACTGGTAAGCATTGAGTGATAACAATAAGTACCTGCCTGATTCCTGATCTTTTGAGTGTGACCTTGCCAAGGCTACCACTCATTCCACCAGTCCACTGATGGTGTTACTGGCCACCTAAAACACCAGTTGGCGACCTTGTGGTTAACCGTAGAGCCCGAT
>NC_091207.1:5463707-5468707 GCF_040958095.1 Procambarus clarkii
GGGACGCCTTAATCCGCTTGACCATCACGACCGGACATAAGGAAGTGATAGCCGAGGCTATATGAACCACTTCCCCGCCGGCACTCGGATGGTAATCTTGGGCATAGCATTTTATCAAATCACCTCATTCTTTGGGGCACACGTGAGGAACACAAATGCAAACAAGCCTGAATGGTCCCCAGGACTATATACAACTGAAAACTCACACCCCAGAAGTGACTCGAACCCATACTCCCACAACTGGTATGTACAGGGACGCCTTAATCCGCTTGACCATCACGACCGGACATAAGGAAGTGATAGCCGAGGCTATATGAACCACTTCCCCGCCGGCACTCGGATGGTAATCTTGGGCATAGCATTTTATCAAATCACCTCATTCTTTGGGGCACACGTGAGGAACACAAATGCAAACAAGCCTGAATGGTCCCCAGGACTATATACAACTGAAAACTCACACCCCAGAAGTGACTCGAACCCATACTCCCACAACTGGTATGTACAGGGACGCCTTAATCCGCTTGACCATCACGACCGGACATAAGGAAGTGATAGCCGAGGCTATATGAACCACTTCCCCGCCGGCACTCGGATGGTAATCTTGGGCATAGCATTTTATCAAATCACCTCATTCTTTGGGGCACACGTGAGGAACACAAATGCAAACAAGCCTGAATGGTCCCCAGGACTATATACAACTGAAAACTCACACCCCAGAAGTGACTCGAACCCATACTCCCACAACTGGTATGTACAGGGACGCCTTAATCCGCTTGACCATCACGACCGGACATAAGGAAGTGATAGCCGAGGCTATATGAACCACTTCCCCGCCGGCACTCGGATGGTAATCTTGGGCATAGCATTTTATCAAATCACCTCATTCTTTGGGGCACACGTGAGGAACACAAATGCAAACAAGCCTGAATGGTCCCCAGGACTATATACAACTGAAAACTCACACCCCAGAAGTGACTCGAACCCATACTCCCACAACTGGTATGTACAGGGACGCCTTAATCCGCTTGACCATCACGACCGGACATAAGGAAGTGATAGCCGAGGCTATATGAACCACTTCCCCGCCGGCACTCGGATGGTAATCTTGGGCATAGCATTTTATCAAATCACCTCATTCTTTGGGGCACACGTGAGGAACACAAATGCAAACAAGCCTGAATGGTCCCCAGGACTATATACAACTGAAAACTCACACCCCAGAAGTGACTCGAACCCATACTCCCACAACTGGTATGTACAGGGACGCCTTAATCCGCTTGACCATCACGACCGGACATAAGGAAGTGATAGCCGAGGCTATATGAACCACTTCCCCGCCGGCACTCGGATGGTAATCTTGGGCATAGCATTTTATCAAATCACCTCATTCTTTGGGGCACACGTGAGGAACACAAATGCAAACAAGCCTGAATGGTCCCCAGGACTATATACAACTGAAAACTCACACCCCAGAAGTGACTCGAACCCATACTCAAGGCTTGTTTGCATTTGTGTTCCTCACGTGTGCCCCAAAGAATGAGGTGATTTGATAAAATGCTATGCCCAAGATTACCATCCGAGTGCTGGCGGGGAAGTGGTTCATATAGCCTCGGCTATCACTTCCTTATGTCCGGTCGTGATGGTCAAGCGGATTAAGGCGTCCCTGTACATACCAGTTGTGGGAGTATGGGTTCGAGTCACTTCTGGGGTGTGAGTTTTCAGTTGTATATAGTCCTGGGGACCATTCAGGCTTGTTTGCATATATATATATATATATATATATATATATATATATATATATATATATATATATATATATATATATATGTCGTACCTAGTAGCCAGAACTCACTTCTCAGCCTACTATTCAAGGCCCAATTTGCCTAATAAGCCAAGTTTTCCTGAATTAATATATTTACTATAATTTTTTTCTTATGAAATGATAAAGCTACCCTTTTCACTATGTATGAGGTCAATTTTTTTTTATTGGAGTTAAAATTAACGTAGATATATGACCGAACCTAACCAACCCTACCTAACCTAACCTAACCTATCTTTATAGGTTAGGTAGCCGAAAACGTTAGGTTAGGTTAGGTTAGGTAGGTTAGGTAGACGAAAAACCGTTAATTCATGAAAACTTGGCTTATTAGGCAAATTGGGCCTTGCATAGTAGGCTGAGAAGTGCGTTCTGGCTACTAGGTACGACATATATATATATATATATATATATATATATATATATATATATATATATATATATATATGTCGTACCTAATAGCCAGAACGCACTTCTCCGCCTACTATTCAAGGCCCGATTTGCGTAATAACCCAAGTTTTCATGAATTAATGTTTTTTCGTCTACCTAACCTACCTAACCTAACCTAACCTAGCTTTTTTTGGCTACCTAACCTAACCTTACCGATAAATATAGGTTAGGTTAGGTTAGGTAGGGTTGGTTAGGTTCGGTCATATATCTACGTTAATTTTAACTCCAATAAAAAAAAATTGACCTCATACATAGAGAAAAGGGTTGCTTTATCATTTCATAAGAAAAAAAATATAGTAAATATATTAATTCAGGAAAACTTGGCTTATTAGGCAAATCGGGCCTTGAATAGTAGGCTGAGAAGTGAGTTCTGGCTACTAGGTACGACATATATATATATATATATATATATATATATATATATATATATATATATATATATATATATATATGGGGTCTCCTTTAGGTCCTGCACTGGCTAATGCTTTTTTGAGTTTTCATGAAATAAATTGGCTTGATAATTGTCCTTCGGCCTTTAAACCAGTCTTGTACAGGAGATATGTAGATGACACTTTTTTGTTATTTAAGGACCAATGTCATATTGAGAAATTTAGAGAGTATCTTAATGCACAACATAGTAATATACGTTTTACTGCAGAGTGTGAAGTTGATAATTCATTGTCGTTTCTTGATGTAAAAGTGAATAACCTTAATGGGTTCAACACTAATGTTTTTAGGAAACCAACCTTTACTGGTTTAGGTTTAAATTTTAATTCTTTTGTTCCTGATATTTTTAAGAAAAATGCAATTAACACTCTACTGAATAGGGCCTTTGTTTTATGTTCTAATTGGAATAACTTTGATCAAGAAATTAATTTTCTTGTGAAATTTTTTTCAAATAATGGTTATCCTTTGCATATGGTTTATACCTTTATAAGGAATTTCTTAAATAAGAAGTTTCACCCATCGTGTAGGATTACTACAGTACAAAGGGATCTTAAATATATTAAATTACCATTTTATGGCACTATTAGCTTTTCTGTAAGGAGTCGTTTGAGGAGACTGTTGCAGCAGTGTTATCCTAAAGTAGACTTTAGATTTTTTTGTCAACACAAATACCATAGGCTCTTATTTTAAATTTAAAGATAAAGTGCCTACCCCCTTGTGCTCAAATGTCGTATATATGTATAATTGTTCCAGCTGTAATGCTGAATATATCGGGAGTTCTATTCGGAACTTTAAGATTAGGATACTTGAGCACCGGGGATTATCTTTTAGGACTTTATTACCATTGTCTAAACCAGCATTTTCGGAGATTAGAAACCATTGTTATGAGTTTGATCATTCTCTGCTGGAATCTGATTTTAAAATTCTGGACACTTGTATGAATGGCCAGTCAGATTTGAGAGTAATGGAATCCTTATATATAAAGGAGCTGCGGCCTGTGTTAAATAGCAACCTTTCAGCTGTTCAATTGTACACTGTATAGTGCACAGTAGGCCCTGTAATTTGATTTATAGTTCATTTTGGTAGTTTAATTTTATTATAATTTTGTTTAGTTTACCATGTCTTTGCCCTTTCTTACTTATTTCAAGTCTTGACATTGTACATTAATATAATCTTTTATTTAGGATATATAATACATTTTTTGGTATTTAATTTTATTTAATATTTGAGTTTTTTATAAGATTTTGGTTAGTACTTTATAATTGTCGTTTATTTTGTTTGCATTTTACATACATTTTTTGTATATTTGTAGCCATTATATAAATATTTGTTATAGTGTTTAGTATCTATGTGTTGGGTATTAAGTTTCACTTCTGATCACTTCCCGTAAGTTTAATAGAATGGTTTGTTTTAGTAGTTATAAAATTCATCTTGTAGTTTAATGGATTTTTAAATTAGCTTTAATATATGTGACAGTTAATAAGTTTTATTTGTATTGAGCACTTTAAGTGCGCTTAAGTGTTTTGTTTTTTAAGCATTTTCCTTTCTTTGATAGGCAATTATATTCAGTATGAGTTCTTTGTTTACCAGTTATTTGATTGTGATTTCTGTTTTTTCTTTTAGATCTGATGATGAATACGAGAAGTATTCGAAACGTTATGCATTTTACAGTAAAGAATCTGAAACAAGATGTTCAGTATATTCCTGGTTTTCCTATTCATCTTAAAATTAAGATTCCCGAAGGGAACATCGATCATAAATATTTTATTAAAACGATACGGAAGACCTATAGTTACGTTATACAGAAGAATAGAAAAAGTGGATTTCGCAGTTAAGAAGGCTCACTTGGATTTGGAATTTCTACAAACCTGTAAGGCGCATCGTTTGGTCCCAAGATTCCTCAGGTTTAAAGTGTATTCCGACAAATTTGCGTTAACAAGTGAATATATATATATATATATATATATATATATATATATATATATATATATATATATATATATATATATATATATAACTGAAAACTCACACCCCAGAAGTGACTCGAACCCATACTCCCAGAAGCAACGCAACTGGTATGTACAAGACGCCTTAATCCACTTGACCATCACGACCGGACATAATGAGGTGATAGCCGAGGCTATTTGAACCACCCCACCGCCGGCACTCGGATAGTAATCTTGGGCATAGCATTTTACCAAATCACCTCATTCTTTGGGGCACACGTGAGGAACACAAATGCGAACAAGCCTGAATGGTCCCCAGGACAATATGCAACTGAAAACTC